>NC_054399.1:8588662-8888662 GCF_017976425.1 Toxotes jaculatrix
CTGCTCATTGTGTAAAAAGTAAATGTTATGCGGGATGTTTGTGTGGTGTACGGTAGTTTCATTGCCTGCGGGTCCGATAATGATGAGGAAACCTATAAGAAACAGCAAGTCTCGGCGTATTTTCTGTTAAACATAAACTCATGCCTCGGCTCTTTGTTTTTACCACCCAGCTTTAAAAGCACTAAATTCCTTTTGTCTGTCTCTCTCTGTCATTCCCTAATTCCTCCTTATACACTGATCCTCCCTCCATCTAAGTGAATTAACTGACAGCAAGGTTTAAATGTCATTTAACAACACACCAGCTAAGGCAGACAAGTGAGAGAGTGAAGGAGAGAGAAAAAGAGAGAGAGAAATATCAATAGACAGACAAAGGGGTGAAACTTAAACTAAACATAATTTTTATCTGGTAAATTATTTGATGTAATTCAGTGTAAATCTCAGGTTTGTCATACAAGTGTTTGACTACACCGTAGACTGGAGACTCTGCTGACAGTGAGAAGCAGAGCGACAGCTGTCTCATGAATGGGTCCAATGTGGGTTTTTAAAGAGGTAAAATTAAGGTCAAGCAGATGTCAGCTCACACACACAGACACAGAAACACATCTAACTGATATGAAGTGTTATATTTTACACCTTATCAGATTTTGATACTGTGAACAGAAGCAATCTGCAGCTCCTGCAGAATTGGATGCCAGGCCTGGCTGTCCCTTATCAGCTGTTTACAGTGCCAGTAAACATAAACCCGAGCCACCATTTCTGCCCTTACAACCATCATTATCATCATCATCATCATCATCAGGCATCTGAATCCAGACTGACATCACTCAGCACTCAGGTGTCAAACAGGGAAGTGCGATCTGAGTGCTGGTTCGCTTGTACCATCTTCTTGAATGTCTTCACTGGCTCTCTTCATCATCCTGCTGCCCTTTAACTACACTGTTAGGTCGTCCGATTGTACATTCACCACATGAATCTGTGGGTGTCATATCCATGTGCCCACCTGTCTCCTTTCCCTCTGAGGGCCAATAATTCTGAGTGGACAGGAATGAGGAGCATGTGAAGTGATGACTGTGGAGTCTTATTTCCCTTTCCAGTCGCACTGGTATGTCACATCCATCTGTTTGTTTGTCTGTCTGTCTGTTTGTCTTTCTATCTATCTACCCTGTATAATAACTTAGACCGGTAGCAATGCTAAGCAAACAGAAGTCCAAATGGGCACATTCATCTTAAAGAATCCACAGAAATTTGACGCACTACTCTGCCAAGAGCAAATATTATGCTATGACTTTTTTATGATTCAGTGAGTCAAGGTTATACTGAATTTGTGCAGTTTTATGATGGTGCAATCTCCTGAGTGAAGCACAGTGACAACATACAGTAACAGAGAAAGAGACCATGACAGAAGAAGCTAAAGTACAAAAGGCAGCATTTCCCCTATATGCACTCCGCTACTGCTGAAATGAAATGTAACCACCACAATTTGCACTTTGTACATATACTAGCCCCAGTCAGCAGCTGACTGGGGCTAGTATGAAACAAATGGGACCCTACCATACACTCACATACTAATACACACACATGCAGTGATGTTATAGTTTAGCAGTCCAACAAAGAAAGTTCACACGTGTGTATGTGCAGCAGTCACTTTACTTGGGACAAGCGGCATACAGCGGCAAGATAGACCTACCTACCTACCTACCTACCTTACAACACGTGACTAGTATCAGAATTCAGTTAAGCAAAATAAAAGTTTCTGAATATTAATGGTGAAACAAACCAAGCTTAATGGTTACTACTTTATACTGTCAGGATATGCATTAACACCATTATGCAACCTACTGTGTACACAGCCAGAAACAGACAGTAAGACAGTGTACCAAATTATTGTGGGGAATACTAACAAACCTTGTGCAAATGCCGCACCTCCTTGGATGGCCTCCTATATTCATACCCCGAATAAACAATTTCAATTCAAAATTTGTGCTCAAACCATTTTTGAGAAATTAAATATCATTTAATATAATTTTAAGCATAGGCCTTTTATGTCAGCATCCTGCAAACAGCCAAAGTGTTTTCATTCATTTGTGCACACTTGCACACGCACAACAGCAACACTGCTGAAGAAATACTGGCAGGAGTAGTTAGAAAAAAAAAAAAAAAAGAAAGCCAACAGCAGAAGAGAAATCTGCTCCATGAACATAAAAAACACTTGAGGAGTTTGACTTAATTTTGGCATTTATTTTCCCTCTAAATGAATACATCAGTATGTATTAAAACTCGAAGCCTGAGCCAAGAGACGGGCACAAATACAAAGAAACAGCTTGCAAGACAAAAAGACAGAGTGAGAGGGAAAGACAGACAGCTATGGAGAGGGCTGATATTTGTGAAGGGGAACATGAAGTGGCAGACTGAGTATTCAGTGTCAGGGCTGGGTTAGGTTTCCAACTTCAGCGTTGTCAACACTTTCACTACTTTGCCTGGCTCTGCGTTGCTCTGCGCCCCACAATGCATTGGGCAGGGTGGGGTTTGCCCTCAGAACAGGAGCTGGCGTCGCCCCCCGTGCCAAAACCACTCTGACTTTACAACACATGGAACCTGTGAACATGACACCAGCACTCGGCGGAAAACAGCATGCAGGACCAATTCTGTCACGGCCCAGGCCATCTGAAATGAATGTTCTCGCCCCACATCGCTTGATCTTGTTGATCCATCCCTTTATTCCTGCCAGGTTTAGATTTCCCTCCTCGCAAACACATTTTGTCACACATGAACTCTCTGGATCAAAGCCTAATATATTTACGACGCTTCACGTTTAACTGATTGTAGACCTACTTACCATGTGTGGGTTTGACAGAGATATCCATTGGAGAGACAGCACGAGGCGTAGAGGAACAAGAGGATGAAAGATTCATGGTGTGGATGGCATGAGATTCAGAGCTGGGTGGGAAGATATGAGAAAAATATTTCTGAGAGTAATACTGAAGGAGCGTGAACATGTGTGCTTGTTTAATGTTGGTGTGGGAAGTCGATAGGAGTGTAGTAACAGGGTAAGAGGGAATAGGGTCTGTGGCTGCTGGTGTTTAGGTTTTGCAGCGTCTGATGACAGCTAGCTGTTCTTGAATGTGGCTACAAGCTGCCCACACTGCTGCTACAGCATGAATAAGAATTATCAAAAAAGCCTGCACTAACACTGTGTGTTACAGCAGGACTGACAAGTGACTGGCAGGATGGATGGATCAGCATGACTGGGTCAACGTATAAACAAAGTGATTTTGGTTTTCATTTCAATACTTTCTCTTTCTCTTCTAAATGAGATGTGGGAGTGGGAGAAGTGGGTAACATTAACCTAGTTGTTGGTAATAAGTTAATACCACCAAAACATAGGCTGACAGCTTGTGGGGTTGGAGGCTTTGGAAATGTTTAATGGAACCTTTGTCAGAGCTATGCTAATGTGTAATGAGTAATTGATTCCATTGAGTCACTTGACCAAAACTGTTGATTAGCGAGTCGTAGAGGTGCTGGTAATGTTGGACAGAGCCAGGCTGCCTGTTACCTCGTGTAACAGGCAGCCTGGCTCCTGTTACACGAGCTAACCGTCTTCTGGCTGTAGGCGTCATTCTTACCATATAGATATGAAAGTGGTATCAACCCTCTCATCTAACTCTCAGCAAGAAAGTCAACAAGTGAATTTCACAAAATGTCGACCTATTCCTTTAACAGTATCATCCAACTTACCCAAACGGAATATAGCTGTGCTTGCTGTGTTTTTCCTAGTAAGAGTGTATATGAAGTGAAACACTTAAGCTTTCAATGTCTGATGCCTTTTTTTTATTAAGCCTGTGTATTTTACGGTCAAGAGGAATGAATTATATTGGCTAAACGCAGTCTGTTGTTTTAGGACCCGTGCGGCTACTCGATTAGAGTAGTCATTTTGGTCTACACCTCATTCTGCAGCCCATAAAGAGCAAACCTCAGAGAATGTGCATGTGTAAGCTCTGTGTGGAATAACAATGACACGAGAATAGAAGCAGTAGTCTGAGGGAAAAGAAAACTGATTGAAACACATGAACAGAAAAAGGATCAAACGCCCTTGAGGGAAATATGAGACGCTTTTGATTATTCCCACGGTTGGACACTTAGCATACGGAACTCCTTTCTCTTTCTGACTTTCTTACATGCACACACAGCCATTAACACACACATAAACACACACACAGGTTGCCGAACATGCTGACCACCCAGCCAGTGCCCCCTGGCCCCCACCTCTCACCTCGCTCATGGGCGCTATAGCTGAGAAAAACTACACCGTTCACTTCCTTTCCCTCCCTCCCCTCCTCCTCCGCTTTTCCTCCCTCCCAACCAAGCTCCTCACCCACTCCCTCCCTCTCTCAGTACTCCCATTCATGTTGTAACAACTCGTAAAGGAAGGAGACTTTGACCCCCTCTGTAAAAAGTTCCCAATCTCCTTCGTTTATCTGCTGAGTGTAGGAGGGTTAGGCAAACTCAGGCTGACTCTCTAGGAGATGACTTCCTGTTCAAAGTTCCATTGTAAATGTCCAAACTGCTAAAAGGGGTTTTAGTAAAATAAACTACACGCTTGTATTATAACCCTTCCCAAATGCGTTGGTCTTATTCTAAACTCTCTAACCCATCCCTTTGAAGCAAAGAAAAGCAACCACAAAGCTTTTTATTGCTAAAGAGGAGGGTAAGATAAAGACAGCACAATCCCTAGAAAATAAAATCCTAAAATGGCAATCATTACTCTGACATTAGCAAAACCTCATTTTCTCACAGCAGTCTCTTACTGTTTACATGCAATTATTTTTCATCAACCCATGCACTGCAAGTCCTGGTGATGAAAATGGCTTTAACTGCTTTTCTAAAGAACTGTTTTAAACTCAGAATCATTTATCACCATGCTTATTGAGTAAATTATATCTGATAAATATAACAATAAGCCCACAACAACCTTTCAGACATGAATGTTTCACATATTACTAATCTGGTATTGTCATCATATTAAAATAATAACCTTTTGAATCTTGAGACTTAACTAGTAACAGGGTAATATAAAAATTCACGCTGTCAATCATAGCGTTTAACACGGTGGAAACTGCATCATGCTTTGTAGTGTATCGATGCACGTGGAGAGGCAAAGTATCTATGCGCAGACATTCAAACTGGATGTTTTTCAATTGAGGTACTGGATGAGGCAGTGTGTGTTTTCAGTTTGCGTCGTTGTGGTGTGCTGATGGGATGAGATTTCATTCTTCAGCCTACAGTGAATGAAGTGCCAAACCCAAAGTGCCTGCCATCGGCTGCACATGAACAGAGAAGATCTGAAATTCAGCCACAACCCCGTGTTGACATTCTCCCTTTTAAGGATAGTACAGTGCATCCCTCCAGGGAGAGGAGCAATAAAATCCCACCGTTGTGAAAGTAAGCCTTATGGGATTAATATATTAACATTTTAGTATTTAAAATCCACGTTTATATGCATGCTAAGTATTCCTGATGTTGCTGGATCTGTTTATGTGTATAATTCTTTGACTGAGGTGTATCACCTTAAACATGGCTGGCAGACAAGCTTGCCTTGATGACTCTGCCTTGACTTCTCTGAATACATCTAATTTCCAAAACATTGTCTAGTTAAACAGCTGTTAAAAGGCTAAAATCTCAGAAACATTTTGTTATCAACATAAATACAGTAAGTAAAAATATGAGTTTTTAATAGTTTGAGGCTCTTTTGTGCACATAGACATACAGTTGTACTAACCCCTCAACATACACACACAATCAGTATATTCATTTAGAAATGATAAAGGAGTTGCCACTGATATGACATAACCTCAACTTTGGGTATAATATCTACAGTTTCCAGCCATCGATAATCACCTAATGGTTATTTACCCAACCTGATTCAACTTTGACATGTTGTACTTTCCATAGCTGTGCAGTTTTTCAGCGCAGTGGACAATAACAGATGAATTGGATGTATTCAATTTGTTTTCTTCAGCTATACCTACTGCCTGAAAAGTACAGGACCAATTTTTTTTTTTAACCTATCCAGTGTCTTCTGCAACTATAGGTGATATGACATTGACATATGACAGATATTTATGTGAGAGCTCTGCAGTCAGGCCAACAGACAGGCAGGACAGGCAGCCATTCAGGCAGCGAGAGAGCGAGAGAGAGGGGGGGGGGGGACAAAAAATATGCATGAACAGAGCCAGGCAGACAAGACAAGTCAGGGAGTCATTTAGTAAAGGCAGTCAGAGCCATATGTGGGAGCAGTAACAAGGGAACCAAACAGAGGTCAGAGGTCAGGTGGGATTTGAGTTTCCGGCTTCTAGACCCCAGTGGAGCTCAAACATGTCTCCTTCACCAATGAAAACCATCATCTCTGCCTCTTCTACTAATCACACACCTGTTTTTCTCTGTTTTTATTTAAATATCATCCAGATATGCTACTGCACCTGGAAGAAGAATTTTACCATTGTTATTTATTTGATTAACAATGCCTAGATGCTGTTACTGAACTTACTGAAAGTGCTGACCAGCCAGAGGAATTGTTTATAATGAGAATGAGAATGGGGACACTTGTCTTCTGCATCGTGGTTGACATTACTGTTCCTGTTGTTATTCGTCTTCTTCTTGTCCCTGACCTTTTTTCCATCTTTGTTTCCCATGCTTGGTTATTATGTTATAGGATGAAGTTAAAAAAAAAAACTGAAATGTTAGTTACATTCAAAGCTCACTCCACTTCTGCCAAGGTTCACACATGAAGACATGTATGAAAAGCATGTGTGTTTTCAAAACTGTATTTATGTTAAAAGACTATGTGCTTCTCATGTATGTTCACGCATGTGTGTTTTTCATTCTTGCCATTGTTTGCATTACTTTTGTCTGAATGCACATGTGTGTTTTTGTATGTGCCACGTACTGTACGTGTGTGCATGTGTATGTGTGTGCGTTTATATGGGGGCTGCTCCCATTGCAGCACTCTTTATAAACACATCAGTTGGGCTGACACTGCACAGTGGGAGGGAGAGAGAGCCTAGAGACAGCCTGGGACAGAGGCCTCATAAAAAATCACTTCTAATTTATTTCCCTCCAAATTGGAAAGTGCACGCTCACACCTGACTAAATCATCACGCGTCAACTGGAGACGGCCCCCCACTGCACGCTGACGAAACCCGACCCCAGTTTTGCCGCGCAGGCCCAAGCCAGGCCTGGCAGAGAAAACATAGTGTCACGGCGCATACATACACATTCCTTAATGGCTTTTGCAGATGTGCTGCTCCCGATAGCCCCTCTAAAGCCCCATCCCCGCCGCTCCCTCCCTCCTGCATGCTCGATCTGGCCCCTGCTGGCCATCGGGGCTTTGCCAAATTTTTCATTTCACCCCGTTTTTTGTGGTTCGCGTGGCCTCCACATGCCCTCCTGCTCTTTCCCACCAACTCGCCCTCCCTCTTCCACCCCTTCGCTTGTCTTTTGTAGTCACTTCCCATTTGATTTCCACCCTAGTTCTTGATTTGTTCTTCCCTCCCTTGTCTCATCTGTCATTCCACTACCAGGCCTGAGCTTAGCATACCTTTGGAAAAACCTCCTTTTCTCTCTCTTTGCTTGTTTCTCTCTCTCACTCTGTCATTTTCTCATGATGTACTCCCCTTTCTTTCTCCTGTTCTCAAAGGTGGATCCCCCTTGTTCTAATGTGAAACACACATGTTATCACAGAGCATTAGACATGGCAAACATAAACTTGACAAACACTAAACAAACAGCAGGGGCACCCAGTTGGCCTGGTAGAGGCCAACAAAAGGTGTGTGTGCGTGGCATAAGATATGTTTCTGCAAGACGCAAGTGCTACTGACGCCACCCCAACACAACAGTGAGGCCAGGGAGGCCTACAGAGTAAAGAAAAGCCTAACCAGAAATAAAATAATGCTCACACTACTATACACACTCGCTCTCCTTGCAGCTCAAAGACACAACTTTTTACATTTGTGTAAGATGGAAAAGTTGGTATACAGAAAGAAAGAAGATGTGATAAAGGTTGATGGATTCACATTAAATCATCGCAATATCCTAGACAATGTGTCAAGCCATTCGCATATAGATACAGAAAAGCTGGAACAGGGATAGGCTGCTGTTTATTGTGACATTTGGGACCTGATTTTGCAAGTTTCATTGTGTTTGAGTTGGCTGAGGGAAAGCAACCTCTTATCCTGCTTTACTTGAAGTCAATTTTTATCTTCACTTTGTGCAGATTTTATTGTATAAATGTTCAATGTATGAACAGGTATTTTTCAGAGATGGAAGTTAAAAAGGCTTTGTATTTGTTTTCTATTTATTATTGCCGTTTTTCACAATAAATGTTCATAAAATTCCTCTGTACTAAGTGAAACATACCCTAGTTATACGGTTAATAGTACAGTAATAGCTGCCACGCAGCTGCCCTACCAGTGCTTTATCCCTTCATAAGCATTTATATTGAAATTTTAAGAAAAGATAATTTATAGTTATATATACCATTACTGTTCATGCTTCAAATTATACCGTGATATAAATGTTAAACCATACCACCCAATTCTAGCTGGGGGACTACTTCTGACACAGACAGAGGACAGCAATGTCAATCAGTCTTGCCCGCGACATCATCACTGTTACATCACAACCACTTTCAACAACACATACTGCAAGGTAAGAGAAAAAAGGCTAATATCAAATTGATACTGTACTTATGAAACAAACTGTGCAACAGAAAATGAACAATTTTCTTATGTGAAGGATGGCTGCTACATCAGAAAATAACTGACCAGTCAGAGCGGGGTACGTCAATTATGCACAAAGCACAACAAACCCAACCACAGAGCCACAGCTTTGTGAGAGGCCAGAGACTGCCTACTACTTTAGGTCCTTTAGGGCCTTCAGGTTGGTACCTCGGCTGAAGCTAAAAAGTAATATTACAACAACCAGAAATAACTGATCAACTTAAATTCATGCTTAAAACATATCACCTTTAAGATAACTAACCCCAAAAAACGTCATGAAAAATAAAATAATTTACTAGAAGCTTAGTGTTGATTAACTAAAAGCACTTTGCTATACTATAGCTTAATAATTTCACCAGTTAATTAAAATACACAGCTCACAAATATCAACAATAACTGCACTCCTACAAAATAATTAAATAAATCTCAATCTTTAACCCAATATTTCTGAAAGTTTCTTTCACACAACAAAACAGCTCTTCACAGCAAATGTTTTCATAAGTCATGCAGCCATACAAACCGATGAAAGAAATATTAAACTTACAGTTGTTTTGTGTCAGTCCTGCAGAGACGGAAGAGAAGAGTCGCAGACAGGCTGAAGTCTTCGGCAGAGTCACCCAAAGCCTTGACCTCCAACCCAGTCTGACCAATCCACAGCGGGTCTTGATCAGAGGACATACGCTGCTTTCCCGGTCGTTTGGGAGGTCTGTCTGTCCGTCCTTGAAACCTAGCGTCGGGTCCAAGCTCACTGTTGTCCCGTGCTTTACTTTATCTAATACTTAGTTGCACGAAAACTACTGCTAGCTGACGCTAAGACACTTAACTGAAAGCCAGTATGTGGCTGCGCATTTAGCATTGTTACTTCCGCTAGCTTAGCGGCTAACAACGAAACAGTAAGTCAAACTTTAATCCTGCTCACACACACTAACGTTCGGCCCATTTAACTTGAAATTAGGCAGGTTAAAGTTGATCTTTCCCCGCGACCCTGACGGATTAAGCGGTAGAAAATGAATGAATGAAAGTTGATCTTTTGGTGTTTTGGGATTGGACGTTGGCGTTTTAATCGACTGTTACTATTTTTTTCTTGCGTCTGCAGACGTGACTCCTCCTTCGCCAATCACAACACTTATTACTGATCGACAGCTGCTAATGACCAATAAAACTGAGCTCTTTTTAACTAATAGGTGGGTTTTACATGACGTCACGACGCAGCGGCGCGAGGGCGCCAAATTCAGATGGAGGGCAGGAATTGTTTCAGCCGTCAGCTGACTGACACACTGAGAATCTACCATGTGGAAAAATGCTTATGTTTTGTGTAGTTTACCGGTGCTCAAATCGTTCCAAGAGGAAAAGAAAAAAGCTATTATAGAGTACCAAAAGTAGTCACCCACAAAGGTGAGGAAAAAAAAAACTTACAGAACAACAGGAAAAAAAAAACTAACAGAACAATGCCGTAAAAGGTGGATCTTAAACCTACGTCTGCGGTCGGGAGGAGCAGTCTGCTAATGCCCGTGTCTGCAGTGACCACTTCGTCAAAGGTATGTTAGCTAGCTAACTTGGTTTTTGTGGCTGTGTTTATATCATTAGGTTGTCGCTTAATGCTTATTTACATAGTAATAATTATGAAGTTGCCGGTAGTCTAATATGGACTTCATTGGGACGTTTTAGGCTGCCCTAGCGTTTTAGGGGACGTTGACTCAGTAGTCCAAATGCTATTTCGCTGTCATGTCATACATTAGTATTTCTATGTAAATGACAAATAAACCCCCCTGTATCCCTGTAAGATGTGTTTGTTGACATTATAGTCGCTATTGCTAGCTGCTAGCTATACATAACAAGAATAAGAATAAACACTCACCCTGGCGAAGACTAAACGATAGTCGTTACCCAGATGAAGGCCACAAGCCAACACATGCTGATCTAAAGATTAAGTTGTTCTTTATACTACAAATGTTGCTGGAGTTTCTACCTCCTCATAACTAAACACAACTTGTTAGCAAACAGTCATTATTATTGCAGAAGTTATGAAGCAACATTAGTTTTCATTTAAAGCTTTGTTTCTGGCCAACTGGCAAATTTAAGTTAAATATTCACTCTCTTTTAGCTTGCCTTTAGTTTTTGGTCTCCACCAACTCCTGAGGGAAATATCTGGCTGTTTGGTAGCTAAACGCTACACTATGTTCACCGGCTATTTCACTGAAATGTCAGAAACCTGGATGCTGCTGCTCAAAAACTATTGCAAAACTATTTGCTGGAAACAGAGTCATAGATTTTTAGGCACAGCTCAATTCAAATCTAACACATAGCATTAACAAAGACAGCAGAGGCTGCTGTCTAGCTAGCTTTTTCTGCAGAAAACATACAACTGTAGTTTTTACTGACTCATCAGAGTCTGCATAGCTCAACACGGCTTACCGACCAGTCACGCGTGTGTTTTCCAAACACTGTTGTGACCTTCACCTTCCCACCACAAATACTGTTTCCCTTCATTATTTAATGAAGACCGTGGCTGAGGAGTTGCAAACCAAACACAACAACAAATCCCAGCATGCCATGTAAAAACAAAAAGTGGTGAATGAGACTGAGAGGGAGACAGAAAAAATCACTGAACCGTGTCATGTGCACTCCCAGAAAAGTTCACAAGTAAATATGAGCTGATAAATGGAGCGAGGACTTGCATGTGCACCCACGTACACACACCATGTGCAGACACAACATAAATTCAACATAAAAATGAGGAAGTAAAAACAGAGGCAGACAAGCGAACAGCATGATAACACTCAGTGTTTTGGAAAGACTTTGTCTCTCTGCTGAAGTGGACACTGTGAGGCCTTCTAGTTGGTCTTTGCTGATGTGGCTGGCTTGCGTTCTGAGTGCCGCTGTCTTTTATTGCAGGTAGAGGACAGGGTGGTCAGATGTTAAGGTCACTGGGAAACAGTTTACAGAGTCACCCTAAGGCCTTGAGGTCAGGAGCAGAGGGTAGCAAGGGGCTGGGAGGACAGGACAGAGACACACTTTTGTTTTTGCAACTCCTTCTTCTTGTTCTTCTGTTTTGTTTTCTCCATTTCTCTCCTTTCTTTCTGGCCCTCAGTCTTTCATTTTCTCTTTTGGTCTCTGTAATTTTCTGGCCAGATTTGTCCTAAACAGCGATAAGAATTAAATTGCTGTACATTATGCAGAACATTACATTCAACACAGATATGCAAAATATTCTGTGTTTCTTTTTGCTATGTATTGGATATATTGTTGTTCTTAAATATCATGTCAGATAATGGCCACGTTGTCCTTTCAGCAAAATCAGTGGTTGACCAGATGGTCAACTCTGCATAACCCATGGCTGGATGATCCAGGCAGATCACCGCCTGAGTCCCTTCTTGGCTCTCTTCCCACTGGCACTGTCTCCTCACCATTCAGGTAAGAGCAATAAAATTTTAATCGCATGGGTTCTTTATAAGGTCCAAATTCAAACTTTTATCCAATTATTTTACCTGATACATGATATTCAGTGTATGTAATAATGCCTTTATTATCAGGATGACAGATTTGGTCCAAATCCCATTAAAAACCTCCACACACCCATGGTACACCCACACTTCTTTTACTTCTTCTGAGTGTAGAAACACAGCTCCCACACTCAGGCCAGTCAACAGTGCTGTCAGCTCTAATGCGGTTCACTGCTACTCCCACTGCTGTTGTTAATATGAAGTGTTGGGAAACTGTAGCAAAAAAGAACTCAGACATTTGTGAATGACACTGTTAATTTTGATCACTCTGGCATCTGTTGCTCACTGTGAGCCTGTCCATTACAGCTGTATTTTATAAAACACTCATAAAAAGTCTTAGATCTGAGAGCTTTATTTAGAACAATGTTTTTTTTTACTTATTATAGCAGGAAAAGCACAGATGTAAATAATATTAACAATGACTGCCAGTGATCCAACATGTATGATGTATGATTCATTTGGTTTATTTCAGTGCATGTTTACATTGTGACCAGTAACCAGTATGTTAATATTATATTAATTCAACATGCATGATAGTGTGACAAATCAAAACACACTTCTCACTCTGATGGTCATTTTAACTGTAAATGTTGTGTATGTAGTTTTGTATATCGAATGAAACCCTCCTTCCCCACTGGTTGTGCTGTAAATCTCCAGAGTAGTGACCCAGCAACCTACAGACCAATTCCCTGTCCTCTCATATCCTGGTGTTTGTGCGCAGAGGCCACTGGCCTGGTCAGGGCAGGTGAAGCCCTGAACTTCATTACATAACAACTGAGGAAGTCATCCATCAGTGTAGTAGAGTGTCATGGCACTCAACTTTGTCCCTTTTTTTTCTCTCTGAGGGAACTGCAGTTTCCAGTGTGTGATGATCACTGGAGTGAGCCTGAGGTGTTTGTGTAAGTCTGAATCAGTTTGAGAAAGGTGGAAACAATCCAAGGGGCTCAGAAGTGCATGCAAGTTGTGTGTGTGTGTGTGTGTGTGTGCCCTTTCCTAATGATTTATTGTGACAAATAATCAGCCATAAACAAACAACAAGCAAGCCACCCGTCTGTCCACACAAATAAACAAACAAACAGAGGAGACAGACAAACAACCCGTCAGGCAGAGTGATGGCTGAGCTTAAGATGATCAGTCACAGTCAGACAGAAAGAGATCAGTGCAGGATTATTTAGTTGTGATCAACAACTGACAGTGAAGTGCTGTGCGTGTCTGTGTTTGCGCCTGTGTCAGTGCTTCCATGTGTGTCTGCATGCCCACCTGTGTTCATGAACGTGTGAACATATGTTTTTGGGGTATGACTTTGTATGTGTATGTGTGTGTGTGTGTGTGTGTGTGTGTGTGTGTGTGTGTGTGTGTGTGTGTGTGTGTGTGTGCGTGTGTGTGTGTGTGTGATTGCCAGTCTGCTTGTCATGTGTGTGTTTCTGACTGAGCAAGTGTGTGTGTGGGATGTAACCCAAGCCGGAGCGGCACAACACAGCAGCCTGTTCAAAGGCCTGTTTGTATTATTACAGCTTGTCAGCTCAGAGCAGCAAAACACAGACCTCCCACCCCATCGCAGAAACCCCCGTGGCCCTGCCCATCCCAGCATTGTGGCCCAGAAATGGACAAACAAACGCCTACAAATAGATAAACTGCCAGATATAAGGGGAAGTTTTAAATGGATGAAGGATAAATTTGAATTGAAATCAGCATCAAAAGGAGCTCATTTCATTGTTTTTTTGTTCTTTCACTCGCTGAAAAAAAAATGGACGTCTGGGACGTTTCTGCTGAATTTCTACCAAGTTCTTTTCCTTATTTCACAATCAACTTCCCTTACTCATAAGTCATATTTGTTCTTGTTGAATGAATGAGGGAGTTTCCATGATACAAAGCTTTGTTTCCAAATTGATAATGTTCATTTATTTAAAATAGATATGGTATACTTATGTCAACATTTGTATAGTGAGGGCCAGTAGCCCCCTCCCTGCCTCATTCTCTCCCCATGACCAGCATGGAAAGTGCCTATACATTTCTACAGCACACTGTAATGAGTAACGTTACCTCCTGTCAAAATATTGAGTCTCCATTCCACATTTGCTTTTCAAATCTCACATACTACATTGAGCAATGATCCTAAAAACAAAATATTGCTTTATATACACAGCGATCGACTTAGAAAGCTGATGAAAATTAATGCCTGTATTTTTAGTGCAGACTTTTTGCCGGCAATATTTCTTCTCAGTGTGTACTCAGCGTGCACCCTGTTGCCCTCTGAACAGCTCTCTCCTCTGGAGATCCCCCCAAATGGATCTGATCGTAGTGATTAAGATCAGAGTAAGCTAACACTCTTGCTCCCTCACACCTTTCACTCTCCAACCTCCTCAACTCCTCTGTTCTTTCCTTTTCACCTCATCCCATACCCATTCTTCCACACCATCTTCTATCCTTGTCACCCATCCTCCATCCTCCTCACTCCTCCACTCTCCATCTATCCCACTCTCCTCCTCCTCTTCCTCCTCGCTCCCCGTGCTCTTGCTCCCTCTCCCTCTCTGACTCAGGGTCCCTGTGTGCCTGTATGTAACATCAGTAAAGCTGTCAGGCAGCCAGGCCAAGGTAAACAGCCCAGCGCTGGGTTCAGGGGTGATGGGGGCCGAGATGTTTTTCCTCAGGAACCCAGGGACCCCCGGAGGCTTCTGGCTGGGGCCAGGGAGGGGCAGAGGGGGGAAGACGATCCCCTCAGTTGCCCCCCACAAGAACACACACTGGCCAGTCTCTCTTTTTTCTCTCTCTCTATCTCCATCTTCTCTTCCCCCCCTTTTTGTTTCTTTCCTCTGCATCACTCTCTCTTTGTGGTTCTTTCTCTTTCTGCATCTGTGTACACAAAGCTCTTCAACAGCGTCTCCTTCACACATACACAGGAATTCATCAGCACTCTCCTGCACACACACTTTCTTTCCTAAATCATTCCTGTTTGCACAAGACGTGCACATGTATAGGCCTTTTAATATGTCACATTTATACAGCATGCAGTGCATGGGAGATGATGAAATCATAAATACCATTTTCTATCCAAATGCATGCCTCTCATAGTGAAATTACATTTTTAAAGGTAGAATTGGAACAGGATTTTGGCTTGATGTGCTTCTGGAGGTATGTAGCAAATCAATTATGTTACTTGAAGAGGAAAGGAGGGCAAAAGACTAATAAGAGAAAGAGCGAGAGGAGGGAAGAGGAGGAGAAACAGGAGGCAAGAAGGGAGCTAAAGAGATATAGAGAAAAGAGGAGTTAACGGGTGAATAAGTAAAGGACAGAAGGAGAGGGGGGAAGTGATATCCCTCACCCAGGCATGACCCCTCTCAGCCCCAGTGAGCTGCTCCCTCTGAGGGAGGCAGACGGCCCGGAGAAGGGAAGCAAGACGGGGACCATCCAGAGGTTGCAAATCAGATGCAGCACTAAAAACATAGCAACTGGGAGCAAAGGGAGACAGACAGAGGGGAGAGAAAAGAGACAGAGAATGCTGGGACTTGAAGAGCAGTGGGAGAAAAGGCAAAAAAAAAAAACAGGTCGGAAAAAAGAGTGAAGATGGATTTAATGGAGCAAGCAAGTCAGAGAAGAAATGCAGAAGGCAGAGAGAAAAATTGTTGAATGAAGACGGGAGCCGGTCAAGCCAAGAAAAGCATGTAGAATTGAATTAGGGGAGGGAGAGCCACCAAGCAAACCAAGAGGAGAGGAAAGCAGGGGTGCAAGGAGGAAGAGGAGGACCATTACCCTTCGTACATCAGCCGTTACATCCCTTGGCGGCTGTCGGGGGGGTGAGGGGGTGGGGGGTGAGAGGAAACATCACAGAGTGGATGGAAGGATTAGGATAATTGGAGAGGAGTAAGAAAGGGAGAGCAGATTCAGCGGAAAGAGAGGTTAAGACCAGACTTTATTGGTTTGTTTTAACCTTCTTGGAGTAGCAGGTGGGTGGAGTCGGGAGTGCTGTTGGGGGGGTTGGAGGCTCTTGGAGTGATTTTAGAAGGCCCAGAGCTGGACAGAATCTCTGAAACATGTCAGGTGGTGTAGATATTATTTGTCTCAGAACTGTTAAACTCCTGAAATGGTGGCCAAACTGTCTAACTTTGGCCCTGGGTGGCGTTTGTCACGCAATCAGCATCAAAGAGTTTAGACAGTCAGCCAGCTATTCCCTTTTTGTGTTTAATAATTCACATGACTTCATCAAAGTTGTGATGTTGCGGTATAAATATTTTAAAAATGGTATGAATTATACGCTTTTTGACTTTCACTTTGATTATAATTCTGCCCCAGTATTTTTCTTGGTCAGATCAGACAGGAAGCAACAACTCTTTCGCCACACATGTTAAATGGGAGCTTGACTTAGAAAAAGACGCTTTGTCAGGAATTTACTGGTAACACATGAAGCAAAAAGATGAGGGAGTGGGAGAGAGATTCAGACCAAGAGCACAGTAATTGTATCATTTTATCAATGTCCAGCAGATACTATTCTACATGAATTTCTGACCTTTTCCTGAGCACTTTCAGTTACCTGGCTCAGCCACATCATAAAACAGTCGTGTCTTAGTTTTCATTTAGTGTTCTGCAAAGCATCACATCTGTAAATTTGCCTCACTTCACTACACGCAACTTGAGTTCCTAGCCTCCTCATCTTCCTCTTCTCATCTCCCCCTCTTCCTGTTCCTGTTTCCCAGCAGCCCATGTTCTTCCTGTTACTGCTCCTCATCAATCGCCCACTACCACAATGGTCTGCGACAGAGCAGTTGACAGGCCCATGACAGGCCTGCCACCCGGACAGCCTGTCCCAGCCACCCAGCTCATGATACGGGAGAAGGCAAACAGACATGAACATGCACAACTCACTTCCCTTGTCCCCAAACCTTGTTGGCGCCTGGACGGTGAGGCTCGTCTCTCCCCACCCACAGAGCCTCTTTCACTGAGGCACAGCCCCTGCCTCCTTACCTGCCTGCTGGCCAGGATCACATCCTCCCCTATCAAACTGTACAAATGCTCATAGCGAGGCTCAAGGAATGGCAATGTCTGTTGGTCCACCACTTTGGTCCAGACTGAAATATCTCCCCAGAGGAGTAATCCTACTGACTTTGGTGATTCTTTGAGTTTTCCTCTAGAGCCACCATGAGGTTCACATTGGTGGCTTTAAGAAAACTTTCCCAGCAACTACTAAGTGGGTTGCTATGAAGTTTCATGCACACATTCATGTCCCCCATGACCCCCCACTGTCCGTCATGTTTACTGACAAATAGCAAATGTTAGCATGCTAACATGGGAAGCTAAGATGCCAAATATGGCAAAAATTCTGATGTTAGCATTTAGCTCAAACTACCACTATGCCTAAATGCAGCCTCACAGTGTCAGTAGCGTGGGTGGAGACTCTTACTTTACTTATTGTATCATTGTATTTCGTAGTCCCATGCAGCTGCCGGTTTTTGACCAGGTTCCCATTTGGATGTTGACTTTTCCAACAATGCTATTACTGCAATATTGTTACGAACTATTTCAACTAGGTGGCAGGTGCTTATTAAAGCTGTTTTCTCTTCTCTTGTGGTGCTGAATGATGTCTACATTTACCTTCAACTCTGACAGCTTTTTTTCATTGTCCATTGTCACTTTAGTGAAGATTTTTAACAGTTGTGCCAAACCATAAACCACCCATAAAGCTGTCCTTCTAAAACATTGTTTTAACCTTTAATCTGAATTTACGGTTTCTTACCAAAGTTACACTTTGTGAATTAGAAAACAATACAATGACATTTCAAAATAACGGTGCTTGTAAAAAAAAAAATAAAAATCCATTGTATGTTGGACAAACATCATGTTCTCACACGTTGTGTCCACCTTCACATGATCTGCACTTTTGGGCCTTTTCTCAGAGAAATGAAATTTTATGTGAATGTGTTGGACAATTTCTACACAATGATAAAGTTTGTCTAGACTTAACCATCAACCCCAATGATTCAAACATGATTGATAATTATACCT
Source organism: Toxotes jaculatrix (assembly GCF_017976425.1). Classification (NCBI taxonomy): domain Eukaryota; kingdom Metazoa; phylum Chordata; class Actinopteri; family Toxotidae; genus Toxotes; species Toxotes jaculatrix. The sequence goes on from NC_054399.1 coordinate 8,606,937, forward strand.
AATTTCTCTTCCAGTTTTGTCGTTGCCAGTGCTTGCTCACAAATCAGACAGTAATACATAAACCAGAGCGTACATATTGGCTTTTTATGGCTGCAGATGGCCAGTGAGCAGGAAGAATTTACAGGTGGCTGACAAGCTTGGTGAGCAGTCACACATTCATTTGAATAGACTTGTAAACTGTCAGTTAGGTTGCTCTCTGTGAAAATACACCATTCCAGGTAGCAAGGAACAAAAGACTAGCACTACCAACAAACTTTATATTAAATACATTGATACAAAAAGTGTGAAATCTATTAAAATACAATATTCAGACTATAATTATGTCTTGGGGCACTGTGAAATGTATTTGTCTAACTCTGCTCTTTCTCCCTCTCTCTCTCTCTCACACACACATACACACTCCCCCACTCTTGATCTACTTAGATCTGCAACATCTAACTGCCACTTAACCTCACTTTCTCTACTTACCCATCTGCTCACCCCTCCAGCTTCCAATCCATCATCCAGCCGTGCCTCTGGCCCCATGAAATGACTCTGCTAGTCATGAACAGCATTAACCCCCCCCCATCCAAATGCATACACGCACACACATATGCACACACACCCACGATCAGGTGCCCCTTTACCTCTACTCAGAGTGCAATCTCAGGATACTTCACCTCTGCATCAGCCTCTCACTGCAGAGGCTGTTGTTTCTCTGCTCTGCTTTCCTTTCTTTATGTGTGATATTTCTCCTTCATGAGGAGCCTCAGAGTGGCCTTATCATCTTTGGCCTTTTCATTCGGCTTGCCTTTCAACCTGGGTTTTCTGTAAACTCTCTTGCACACACACGCACACTAATATACAGATGTACTCACAGATGTAAAAATACACTACACTGTGATACATCTGTACTAATTGGATTTCAATTTTCCATCCTCAGCGCAAAAACACACACAGTCTTACAGTGAAACACAGCAATGCCGATCTCCCATTTTCATGAACTGAGATTTAAAACATTAAAAGAGAAAAAAAACATAATAATAATAATAATTGCATGCGGGGATGTGCTTTACAGAGCCACATCCCTGAGTGCCCATATGTGAGGTATTTGTAGAAGCTGCCATTCATAATACTTATATTATGTTTTGTCTACCTGTACGGGTGGTTACACTTAACCATAAAAGCTGAGCAAGTCAAATATGAGCTGATATCAAAAGCCTTTATAAATTTAAACCTCCTGACACTCTGACTTTCATATATTATCCATGTTAGAAAGATAAAAAGAGTAGTGTTTGCATGTGCGTGTGTGCGTATTTGAGTCCAGACCAACTTGCATGAAGATAATAAATGTCCTTAGAAATAAAGTTTTTTGCACCAGCTGCAGGGAGGTAAAAAAAAAAGAAAAAGAAAGAAAACAATTATTCAGGCACCACATATCTTATTCTATCTTTTCATCTTTGTCCATCACTGTCTGTGCCTTGACTCTTCTGCACGCTCTACCTCTCCACTAAAGTGGCTGCTCGCAGGTTGTAACGCTGCCAACTCTATAACTGCAGTTGTGGCTCCTCAGGGCTCTCATGTGCTGAAGAATCATATGGGCCTATATTGTGAGCAATTTCACAGGCACTTTCAGTCAATAACTCGCAAAGAGCAAGGTGTCCATCTTTGAAAAGCTGGATGCTCTAACTAACCAAGTTTGATTGACCATAATCACACAATGTCAAGCCAAATAACTGCTTTTGTTTAAAACAACACCTTGTGTTTTTGACTGAAACTCTAAGGTCAACAGTGACAATTGCCCCATGTTACATGAAATGACTTAGAACAGCTCATAAGGCTATTATGTTATCCTTGAAAGGGATGTAATTGTTGAATTAGGACCACAAAAATATGTAAAACTAAATTAATGATCTGATTAAATCTTAACACTCACAACTATATGGAAAATACACTGGATAGGAATAAAAAGAGGAATGTGTCTGAAAACAAAATTATTCCAACCTTATGGGCAACAGTATAAATTTAACCACTCATCACAGTTCTCTCAAAAAATGTCCATGTTGGCTAAAGTTACAAAGTGGCCTTAGTAATTAGCACTGTCACTTGACATTAGGTCCTGTGCCCACATGGGATTTCCTATGTATACATGCGCTTTCCTTTGGGTATACTGTGTGCACAGTGCGCATGCCCGTGGTCTGGTAGGTCTGTGTTGCAGTCTTGTCCAGTCTGCGTGTCAGATCAGCGTTGGTGGCGGAGCGTGAGCTGCCCAGAGGAGGAGAAAGTGAGGTGTTGGGGGACCCTGGTGTGTGGAGGTTGGGGGGTGGGGGGCTTGGGTTGGAGAGGAGAGATGGTAGAGATAGAAATGGACGGCACGGACACAATGTCTAATGGCAGTTCCAGCTGAGAAAACAAAAATACCCGAGGAACACTAAAACCTGAGGGGTGAAAAATATGCGGGTCTGGCGAGAGGTCAGATTCCCCCACCGTATCTAATTCAATTTTACAAACTGTAAGAAAACACGCTGCTGCTGTCCAAGCACTGGGGAAATGCGCTGTAAATATGTCCATTTTATACATTTCATCATCAAACTATGTTCCCCTTCAATTTAGTCAAAAGCTTTGTTGTGGTAATGCTCCCTTTTTTCAGTGTAGTTTCGCTTGTTTTGCAGATATGGCAGAGAATGCAGCCTATGTTAAATATTGTGTCAGTGTTTTTAAAACATGGGAAATTGAGAAGTTTGGTAGCCCGGATAGCTTAAAGATCCAATGCAGTGTTTTTAAGGAAATGAATACGGAGACTCAATGCTAGATGGAAAGGATTGTGTCTAAAGGTGATTTATTATTGATGATTTAAGTAACAAACTAGAGGAGTCCAAAGGTTTGTTCTTGCAGCTTTTACCAAAATCACGAGGAGCATAGATCACGCAGAATTTCCAGAGTCTATGACAGATAAACACAAAATCTGATTTTTTTTTTCTGTAAGTGGCTGAAATAGTAAGTGACTCGGGAGTTACATTTTTTAATTTAATTAAAAGGCAGCTCATCTTAAGTGATGTGAAACGTTTTTCTCCATTCCACTTGCTAATATTCAGCCTGCTTTTAGTGTTGGGTTAGTGTGACTTGTGGGACACAGTATCTTGTACTGAATGTAGTCCTGTCTGAAAAAGGCCACAACAGGCTGCAGAGAGCTGCAGTCTTGCTGGTGGTCTGCTCAGGCCTGGTAAAGACATTACTGCAGCATTCTGGGAGAACGGGGAGTCCCATAGACAGCGCTCACTTCTCTAAATAAACATTAGTCTTAAAAAGTTTGGCCCCACGACCTCAGCGTGATCGCATTTCACACTGGATAGTAAACTTCAATTTTATCGCGAGGTTTTCCCCTATACTTTTCGAAAACACACTTTCACGGCGAAAAAAGATTGAATGTCAACTTAAACAAAGTTTCATTTTCGCCTTTCTTAGGGGGACACGGGAGGCTGCAGTGTCCTTGGTGTTTCTTATATCACACCCAGAACTGACTTTTGTTTAACTTTACTTATTTACCTCCACTTAAAAAAAAAAAAAAAAAAAAGTATAATCGTTACACTATTAAAAACCACTAACTGGACACCAATGACTATGATCGTTAAAAAAAAAAGCAGACAAATGAAATACTCAGATTGTCTTACGGTGGTTGCACATTTAAAAAGGCGTGATTACCTGACGTGGGCAACATTTGTCCTTGGATTTAAATTTTTTCTAATTTAGGTCCAAAGGTCTCACTTGGAAGAAAAAGACACGTAGCTTATTTTTTTTTTTTTTATGAGCCGTTACGGTTTCATGGCACCGAAAGCGAAAAACAGTTTATGCCAAGAATCAAATGAAAAGACAAGTCCAACAGTTTATTGTGGACATTCCCTTCAAACAACTTCTCCTTCCACTTCTGTCCACTCAGACGCTCAGTGATTATTTTACCCATAAAGGCCTGCTGAGATCTTTTTTTTTTTTTTTTTTGGTTTGGCCTTTGGGGAGAAAGTGAAACTCTTTCTCTGCACACCGAAAAAAAGAAACCCACATGGTTTACCACGTTTAAATTCTAATATGATCAATAATTGTAGAGAATACGAAGTAACCATTAGTCGCAGTGGATCCTGGCTGTGAGTCTGATGCACAGGCATCAAAGGTCAAATGGAAGAAGCCAGTAAAAGCGCCTGCATCGCGCAAGTGAGAGCGACCAAGAGCAGCTGCGCCTCTCTATCAATGCAGCAGAGAAAAGCTGCACGCCGCCTTTGCCTTAGTGCGACCTGGTAAAACCAAACTCACGACACGGGTTGACAAGCGTGAGTCATGGTGCCCAACGTGAGGTCCAAGGACCACCAGTTGGACGCTGAAAAGCATTCAATAAGACTAACATGGAGAACTTGAAAAAATATATTTTAATTGAACTGTATAGTAGCACATTTAGTGAATGGATAAAGTTTTTGGATTGTATGGTCTCAATAGTCATATGTTGATTTTACCTCACACCAAATGGGGGGGAACCGGAGGGCGACTCAACTTCCCTAAATAAAACCACCGGAGCTTCCACCAGTGTAATAACGTTCAAGTGCGGGGTCACAAAACTGATAATTAACCTCTCATTTTTTATAACTTCATGCTCTTGCACTGGTACATATGAAATACTTCTGAGATTGTGTCTCTAGAAAAGAAGAATATTCTCAGTCAGAGTTTCTGTGTATGGGCTGTTGGAGAGGCTTTGGATGTTTTGACTCTACTCAGCAGTCACACTGTCAAGCTTTTATTGTTGTCCTTCAATCAAACTCCAGCTCTGTGTGTTGTCTCCTGACATTTGTGCAGATCGTATCGGATCAAGACATACCGTGTGTGTGTGTGTGTGTGTGTGTGTGTGTGTGTGTGTGTGTGTGTGTGTGTGTGTGTTCTAGCCTGTCCGTTATTAAGGTGGGGTGCTTTTGCAGCCTGCTGGGTTTATTATTTAATTTGTGCGCAGTTTGGTGCCTCAGATCAGGTGGCTGATCTGACTCATCTGTAATTATCTCTTGCAACTTGTGTGAACAGTCAGATTAGGACTGTGTGCACGTGTCTGCATGTTTTCATTGTCATGCAAAGCAGGTGGAGCTACAGCTGCACGCTCACTGCTGTTGACTGACCGAAGGAAAAACAAGTGCACTGCGTTGTTATGTGTCAGTAAGGCGTTCCGCATCTCAACCCCACTGCATCCTTTAAACATTTTATAATCCACGGATTTAAAATGTTACAGTCAGGATGCAAAAGGGTTTTCTTTCATTTTTTAAAAAAAATCTTTTTAAATCCAAAAGCAAACCAACACCATCCAGACTTTACAGTAAACACACACGCCCCACTCTTCTAAACGACGGGTGTAGCATCACCTGCTATCATATTCTGGTGATCTCTGCAGGATAATATCTGCAGTCATTAATACCCCTGCAGTGTGTGTGTGTGTGTGTGTGTGTGTGTGTGTGTGTGTGTGTGTGTGTGTGTGTGTGTGTGTGTGAGAGAGAGAGAGAGAGAGAGAGTGTGTGCCCGTGCACGCGCGCGCTCTCATCTCTCTTTTTTTCCTGCAGCAGGTGTTCGTTTGGTGCGTCAGATTCGGCGGGGCGAAGATCTTCCAAAGTTAATATTGTGTTTCCAGAGATGATGGGGAGTTCACTGTCCTCGATTTATTTACACATTCTAAATTAATTAAGCGAAGGATTCCTCTGTCTGTTGCAAAAACACGGAGGCTGGAGGGAGACTGGGAGCAGCGAGGGGAGGCTGTGATTTATAGCGGCGGTGCCGCTAGGGCCGCGGCTCGCCTCTCCTCCAGGACGGGGAGCCGCGGACAGAGCCAACATTCCTCTGTGGGGGCGAGGACGCTCGTCTCCCGTGCTCAGGCACACACACACACACACACAGAGAGAGAGAGAGAGGGAGGGAGGGTGAGATGTATACCTATATGGGAGTGAAAGACGCACGTTCACAGGCTCTAAAAGTTGCTGGCTCATGAGGGAAGAGCCTCAGTGAGACTCTCTCCAACGGTTCCACAAGTCAGAGACCACAACGAGGACTTTGTGGACAAATGTGTGTTTGTGACAGGGTGTCCAGGATGTCCCCAACAAGGACTGCAGCAGTCCTGTCAGACCCGGGACAACGTTCACTCAAACTGGATTCTGCTGTTTGGTCTCTTTGACTGTTGGCCTTTGTTCCGAGAAACAATGTCTTTGAAGGAGGTTTTGTCTTAATGTTTAGATGAAACTAGTCGAATAATCAAAATCTAAAAACTGCTTTTGTCACTTTAAGTGATCAACAGAGAATATGACTAAAAGCTACAATAACAGTATTGTAAATATTGGCCTTTTGTCATCTATATATAGATCCAGTAGCGCCTGCCCTGTGCGCGTGTCTTGATTTTCTATGTCTTATTCCGTTTAAGGGTAGAAAAAATTATTTCAAGGGCCTACGGTTGATTTCAGGGGGACAAAAACCACAAACAGATCTCCCACTGGGACTGTATTCATGTTCATTCCCCTTATATTAATGTTGCTGCCTTTTTGCGCATTTAATGTTATATAATATTATATAATATTATATTATATTATATTATATTGTAGTTCTATGTACAGTTAGTGGAGAATGGATTTTAACGAGCTTAACCTTGAAGACCAACGTGACATCATCCCCATGAGCACACACACGCACACAAGGTTTCCTCGTGGTGTCAGCATACCCTCTGTCTCCGTGTCCTTCAAGACACAGCAGTGCACGATGCATCGATCAAGGAACGTTATTGGCAAGGCAGTGAAAGACTTAAGTAGAACGATTTCATTTAATCCCTTGCTGTCATGCGCTGTTAACGAAAATATAATAATAATAATAATAATAATAATAATAATAATAATAATAGGACTAATAATAGTCTTGTTATAATGTTATAATCACTTTCACTTCATTTCTAGGGCTTTCCCCAGAGGATCAAAAAAGGAGAAAAACATTCAAAGTGAAAAGAAAAAATAAATCGAAATTTATTTTGACATCTGAGTCTTTGAATAAATTTTAGTGGCATCAAATACTGGTTTAATCTGCTTACGCCCAAACAGGGGCATATGGAAGCGGTTAGAAGGAGATGGGAAATGCCTTGAAATTTATAAATGTGTCTTTGGTGACTGTTGAGTCATTTGGCTGTCACTTCATATTTCACTCGGTCCTGCTTTTCGTTTGAGAAACCGTCACGAAAAAAATGACGAATGTCGTCGCGGTGCCCGTAAAAAAGACGCACTCTCCAGTGCTGAAACCGTGGGTGGTCTCAAAGTGACATCCCGCACCAAAAAAAAAAAAAAAAAAGAAGACGAAGAAGGGGCTGTATGAAGCATTAACGCGTCAATATCTAAGCGGTGATGATATCCCATTAGGACTTTAGATGAAAAATTAAAGGGCGTTTGGGAAGATGCGCCCCGGATGTCTAATGTGTTCAGTGTTTGTGGTGGTTTGAGGAAGAGCAAGTTCCAGGTCTATTCTGGTCACAGGCCTGTAATCTTACAGCAGACACTGACAGCGCTGGTGCGCATTTGAGCTGAAAATCCATACAAATGGGTTCAGTCTCAAATCGTCCATTTTCAAAGCCTGTGCCTCTGGCTGAACCTCCCCATGGCAAATCCAGTATATGTGTGTGTGTGTGTGTGTGTGTGTGTGTGTGTGTGTGTGTGTGTGTGTGTGTGTGTGTGTGTGTGTGTGTGTGTGTGTGTTTGAGTTTGAGTGTTTGTGTGTGTCTGTTATACTTTGCGTCTAGTGATTTTTATTGGCTTAGTTTTCGTTCCTGCCGTTACTTAAATGGTTTTTTAACCAGCTCTGCAAACGCTTCATGTGGATTTTAATGGACTGATGCGGTGCGTAATGACTCCCTGTCAGAGCGGCTGTGCAGAGAAAACTTCAATAGTCTGCTAATGTTTTTTTCCACCTCATTTACTGTGCAAGTTATAAATGCAGGGTATCAATTAACATCGCGGATACAAGTGGGGTTCGGGGGGTGGGGGGCATCCCTAATCAAAATTATTTCTCAAATCCTGATTCGATATTTATCAATCGCCCAATTTGCACTAACAAGAAGAGAAAAAGAAAGAAAGGAAAAAGGAAAGAAAGAAAGGAAGGAAGGAAGAAAGGCTGGTGCTGGATAAAGAAAGTAGTCATGTGTTGGTTTTCGTTTCAAAGACTTTCAGTGAGCTGTGCTGAGGGAAAACAGAGGAGTCAGCCCTCCCACCCTTCATCCTTAATAATCATCTGTCAAAACACCCACAAACTAATTTAACCATTTGCACACAGATCTGGTGAATAAAAGACGCTTTACACCCCCCTTCTGTCTGGAAACATGTGCTCCAACAACTCTGAAAAAGACCAATGGGCCTGTTTTCTGTAGCCGGACGAGTCCCACTGCTTCTTTTATATGTATCCCGAGACAACACAGATGACATGAAAGCGGGAGCAAAACCGAGGGCCTTTTGAGAAGATTGCTTTTCAGGGTCTAAATGTGTGTGGCTGGTCTCACAGGGGGGACCGCTCGCTGTGCGCACATTCACTCCCTTGGGCCAGGGGTCCACACTGACAACATCAACAAACGGCCAAAAAGCCGCATTATGGTGGATTAGGAGCCTGATGAAAAATGCTGCTACAAATTAGCAACGAAAGCCCAAAAGACCGTGGGTATATCCTTGTTCACTTTCAATTACAGACCGCCGAGGCCTGCTAACGTCCCCCATTCATTTAAGGCCTTTGTAACTTGCTAGAAAATGGTCCTTTACAAGCGAACAAGAGCCACACAAGAGGAATACTTGCCCACTGTTGCGTGATATTCATGACTGTTATCTACATCAAGTCGTGTTTGAAATATTTGAACTGAATTTTGTGCGTTTCTCACACCTAAAAAAGATTCTTAATTTACTGCATGCCTAAGAGACTAATAGGGTTTGTCTGATCCCCTCGTTGTAGCTGGTCAGTGTTCACACCTGAATTCATTATGTGCGATTGGAGCATGCAGGAATATCAAGATATAGCCGTAAAGAGTTAAATAAAAGTATGTAAAATTCACCCCCTTCATGTGCAGCCATTCAAAAAAAAGTGAAATCCTGCTACATGGTTAAAACAATTCATTTACAAGTTAAAAGAAATGGTTTGTTTGTTTGTTTTTTTTAAATATGGTAGTTTTATTTCAGTTAATTCGACTGTTGTGCTGCTGTTTAGTCCATTATAGTCTTTATCCATTTTTTGTGCTAAAAAAAAGTCTGACGCCTCAACAATAAAAAAATAACGATTTTCTCTTTTTTTCAAATTCACAAACATTTATTTTTCTTGTCGTTACAACAAAAAATGACCTATGAACATTTAGTTGTCTCTCTCTCTCTCTATTGGCAACACATGACATACTATGTTTCACAGATTAAATTGTGAAATAGGAACGAACAACAATTAAAAGGTTGAGAGAGGTAATGCGCTCTTTTTTTTTTATACCAAAACCACACAGCCTACGTGTCCAACAACATGAAATGATATTGTCACAAATTCACCATGTAGAGGAGATTCAGAGTGGGGTGGGTGGTGGTGGGGTGTTCTGGGGGTCTGTGGGTGAGAGTGGGAAATGGTTATTTTTGTGTCAGAGCCCCCCCCCTCCCCTCCCTTTATCTCCATGTGCTTTCTAAGTAAAACCTGAGTTTGCCGTCTCTTGTCAGCCTATGTCAACAACAGTGCCATTTTCTCACGACGCACAAAATAAAAACACTAAAAATCATAATAAAAATTCTCAATTATATATATATATATTTTAAAAATCGCAAATCATCCTGTGGGTGGCACCTTTAACTTATAAAATAACAGGATCATTTTCTTTTCCTCCCACTGACAAAAGAAGGCCACATGCCAGATTGCAGGCCAGCACTGTTTTTTTTTTTTTAATTTGATGTTTTTTGTTTTTTGTTTGTTTTCTTTTGTTTTTAAAAAGATCCCTCTCCGACTGTGTCCTCCCATTGTCTCTCAATATTATACACATATTTACAAACCATAAATAAACCTTTCTCTGCTCTTACATTGTTAAGAAACGGGTGAGAGCCAAAACACTCTTATTTCAGCAAGAATGTTCAGCCTACCTTCACATAGGACGACGCCACAATTGGCTTTTTAATAAAAGCGGCCATTCAGCGCCAGCTTTAATGGTTTTCTTTTTGTTTTCTTTTTTTTTTTCTTTTCTTTCCTCTTTTACTTTTAGAAAGGACATGTGTTCATATTCGGGGTTTTGCTGGAAAAAGTCTCACTCTGTGGCCCAGGATGTAATATACTGTCCTGTGATAGGTTCAAGTGACTTGAAGCAGAGGCCAGTGCCGGGGTCAACATGGCCAGGATCTGAGCCTGGCTGCCCGGCTGCGCGCTGTAGGAAGAGGCGGTGGAGTTGGCTGCACCGATGATATTGTCAATGGAGAACGAAGGCCGACTCGGGGTGCTGGAGTCCGTCTTGAGAGGCGGCAGAGACGGGCTTAGTTGAGGATAAAAAGGCTTTCTTAAATCGGCCCCTAAAAGGGAGGGCAGGGGATGCGGCGCAGGGAATATGGAGGCTGATGAGGGCAAGGTGCAGGGGGCGTTAGGGAACGGGAATGAGCTACCTGTGTGGTGTGGGTGATACGGGTTGTGAGCTGCGTGGAAGTTCTGCAGCTGAAGTCCATAGTTGTATCCATACGGACCGTATCCAAACCCGGGTAGAAAGCCACCGGAGTCCCTGAGGATTTCATTCGTTTGGTGCCTCTTGAAGCGCTTCCTCCTGCGCAAGAAGCTGCCATTGTCGAACATGTCCGCGGAATCCGGGTCGAGAGTCCAGTAGTTGCCCTTTCCGGGGTTGCCGGGCTCCCGTGGGATTTTCACGAAGCAGTCGTTTAGCGAAAGATTGTGACGAATAGAGTTTTGCCACGCAGGGAATTTCTCCCGGTAGTAAGGGAATCTGTTGCTGATGAACTCGCAGATCTCACTGAGAGTGAGGCGTTTCTTGGGGCTCTGCAGGATGGCCATGGTGATCAGGGCGATGTAAGAGTAGGGTGGCTTCACAAGTGCACTTTTTCTGGGTTTGTCCCCAATCACGGACCCGGCCTCTGCGCTGGACCCCATCTGGTCTGGGCAGTCGGAGCTGCTGAGACCGGGAGAGGAACTCCTCTCGGCCGCGTTCTGGGAGTAGTTATCGTCCGAGTCATTGTCCAAGTTGAACTCCTGGTGAATGTACTTTCCGTCCTTTCCGACGGATATGTCACCCCCAACCACATCGATGTCCACATCTTCGGACAATGCAGAGCTGTCGGACATATCCGTCCCTAAAGTCATCCTTGGAGACGCCGCTTCTCTTCCCTTTCTCTCCCAGATTTCCTCCTCCTGTGGTCCGGCGAGCGCGCGCACACACTCTCCCTCTCCCCCTCACAACCACACCAGACTTTTGCTGCAGCTTTATCTCCAACTACTGAGTGCACACATGGCTAGAATCTATTGGAAAGATAAATAACTCTTTGACCTGTGACTTTGGCGACTCCTGGTCGTCCGAGGCTGGTCAAGCGGGGCCGTGCGAGGTTCTCATCGAGCAGAAAACTTCTGGTTCTCAGGCGTAAAAACACAGTCAGAGACTATCGTTCCTGCACCGATACACTCTTCGGTTGTCTTCAGACGCGAAGGTTTCCGTCTGTGATCAGTTTGTGCTGTAGGCCATTTTAAAAAAAGCTACTTCTAGATATCCAAGTGTCTTTCCAAAATATCTTTTACGCACGGCATTGGGTAGGTATCCAGCCAGACTGTCACACTATCCTCCTTAGCTCTCAAAAGGTATTTATAGGACCACGCTGATCACGTGGTCCTTGAGTCACTGTTACCAGGAACTGGACTAAATTACCCTGCAAAAAGTAATAGATGGACCAGCTATTAAATATTAAAATCATATTTATTTGAATATTTAAATGTACAGGAAGACAACATCCGTTGTTCTCATGTATATTAACTTGTTTTAGACGTTTTCATTTACTTGGTGTAGGCTGAAATTCCCCTCATTCTGTACTTCATCAATATATTGACAATCTATTCACAAAATAGGAATAGGGATAAAAAATTGCACTAAAAGCGAGAAAAAATAAGTGTCAGTGACAACCAAATTATGATGTTTCTCCTTTACTCGTTTGAAACCCGAGTTCATTTCTGAACTTGAGGCTCCGTGACTCATTTAAATTGCCATTGTCTTTTTGTAGTGTGAGAGATGCAGCCCATAAGGTGCACACCGACGATGACGACTGAGATCTTCATTAAACATTCTCCACAACGTATACAATCCCATTGTCTCGTACGGACAATTTTTACAGTGTATTCAAATGTCCCATTTGTTTATAATGTGGTTACGAGAAGGTTGTTAAAATTTTGAAAAAATATCTGCACTTAAAAAGTCAAAGACAGGCGAAAAGGCAAGTATTATTATTATTATTATTAATATTATTATGTTCCTTTTCAAATGCAATATATTTGTTAAATTCAGAAAAAAATCTTTAAAATAACAAGTTTGTAGATATGAGGATTTTGCCAAACCCAAAATACGCCTATTAACAAAACTTTCGTTTAACGTTTATTTAATATTTCTAATATTTGTTTCAACTTTAAACATTTGGGTCTGTAAAATCAGTTTTTATTCAACTATTCAAGGTGCGGAGCTTTTCCAGGTCTGTCCTGGTCCCTGATAAACTGGTTGATTTGGGCGTGTTGGATGGTTTTGTGTTTTCCTTATCCAGAAGTCACAGCATTATCCACCTGCATTTTTCTGCATAATTCACAGCGGCACATTCAGCTGCAACCTGCTCCAATTCGTCTTCGTCTTTGCAATGTAACGCCAGCAGATGACAATGTGTAATGCGTCTGTAATGTGTGCGGGTTTATGTGGAACAGGCGGACATTCCAGTTCATTATGCTGCAGAAACACCGACTTATTATAATGCGTTTACATCAGCACCCTATTCATCTTATAGCTCCAACAATATATACTGCTTGTCATTATTTTTTGACTCATGAGAGAACAGAAGAGTTTTCATACAATATATCTGCACTGTTTTATATTTACACTGTTGCCCATAAAGTTGGAATAAAAATATATTTTACCTCTTCTGTGATTTATTCTTGATAGATAAAGTGTATATCTACTCTTTGTTGGTCAATCAATCTCTTCCAATGTGGTTACTAATGTGTATGAATAGGAATAAAAAGAGGAATGTGTCTGAAAACAAAATTATTCCAACTTTATGGGCAACAATGTATATTTGCTTTTGCTTGTTTCAGTCTGTATTTTTATTTATTTGTTGAAGGAAACGACTGTTCTACCGAGGAATCAGGCTGAAGACGAGCATGCGGCATCTTAAATACCCCACAGAAGCCCTGACTGAGCCGGGGTGTCCTCTTCTCTGACCTGCCTGTCACAAGCCTTTTAAAATCGGAAACCGACACCGAGACTTGCCCGACAACTGCCCGACAGACAGGCATGGCACATTATTTTCTCAAGGTCTCACAGGCAGCATATTTTAATTCTATATTTTTCATTGGAATTCCTTAATGTGCCAAAAGGCTCTTGTGCAATGGGGTGAAAACTCTGCCCCCTTTTTATTTATTCATTTATTTACCTGCTTGACCTCTCACACAGTGCTCTGCTATAGGTGAATAATCTTCATGACCTTCTTGATCACGAACTGTGATTCTTTATATCTGGACTCATTGGATTTGTTCTATAGTGGAAGCCACTAATTGTATTTGACAGTCAGTCAAAAAAAAAGATGGGCTACAGGACCTGTTCCAAACTATATTTTTATGTTTAGAATTTTAGCTGCAAAATTTGTAAACTATAACTTAGAAAAAAATTCATAATCAAGAAAACCACTTAGACATATCCAAGTTCGTTCACATTTGGCTGAAAAGTTATTTTATCGATTTTTTTTTTATTTATCAAATTTTTCGAATTATTTAAATTCGGTAAACTACAAAACGCTCAGGTTCTTCAAGTTTCCAAGGGTTTAATAAGGTTTTGTTTCTAATGAGCCGTGATCTGCCCCGGGTGGAGGGGGCTGCTCGTTATTGCAGTTTGTGGTGTTGAAGCGCCCTCTGCTGTTACCACGGTGATTTAAAAAAAAAAAAAAAAAATCAACTCCCAAATGACAGTTAAAGCCTGAGTCACGTCCTGTGTAAATACAAGGAAATGGTAAAACTGTGAAACTGAAGTGAAGGACTGAAAGCTGCTGAGGTCTCCTGAGATCATGAGAAGGGGATCAAATCAAAGTCAAGTCCAGCAGCAGTTATTTGTGAATAAAAGGCAGTGCCCCCACTTTTTAAACAACAAAATATATTAAAGTAATATGTAAAGAGTAGAAATTTTAATTAATGCACAACAATTTCTGTGCATAACAGTAGACAGTACATAAATTACTACATTAGATTTGCATTAGAGTACTTTGGCTGTCTGACAGACTTGCAGAGATGAGCTTCATGTAGCATAAATAAATGTCCAAAAAAGGTTTCTGTCCAATTTGGCTTCTTAAGGGAGCAGACTGCATTGTGACTCTATATTCATCAGTGTAAATAACATAATGATAAACCTTAAGACCAACTGGAAAACAATATTAAAATTAAAAAACTCTCCTTGTATATTTAAATGAAGGCAAGAATGGATGGATGAAACTAGGTATTTTGAGTCTCCACTGTTTCTCATTCATTCAGGTTAAATAACCAGTGTTCCAGCTATAGACTCTCAAGCTTTACCAGCTGCCTGCAGAAGGAACACTTGCTTTAAAAAGCCGTGCTCTTAATGTGTTTTTGCACATTATCGTCATTTTCAAACCTGATATGGAGCCAACCTTTAACCAGCTTCCTAATAATATTTTAAATTCTGCACAGACTACCTCTTTGCATCAGTGCTCAATTTTCTTTTCTCCACAAGAAAAGGTCTGTCCATTATCTTTTGCTCTTCGTGTGAAACCAACCTCTCCAGTTTCTGGGGAAAAGAGGTGATCACTTACTTAAGTATGAAGGAAAGAAGAACTACAAAAACTGAGGATGTGTCTCATCAAACGACAAAACGATAAAAAAACTATTCAAAGACTACAAAGCAAAATCAGTTTAGTTGAGCAAAATCCATTAATTAAAAAAAAAATCATGCCTCAGACTTGTACAGATCAAACCAGCCTCGTTGTAGATTGAAATTAGCATTTGGAACATTATTATCTGCTTTCTTCACTTCACTGTTTACCAATACTGATGTAATTAATCATAATAAATACAACAATCACAACAAACTGATAAACAAAACAAACTTACCAAAAAAATCTGTTTATTAAAAAAAAAACAGAGACTGAACTTTTCTTGCTTTTGCTTCCATCTAGTGGTGGAAAAATTTCACCTGGAGCAACTTTTTGATTCCTTCAGCATTTTAGTGTTGAACCAACATCCTTGACTTACACTGAACACACAGCTGTTGGATCAGACAGAGGTACAGAGGTTTAGCTGGACCAGGCCAGTACTCTGAATCTGACCATGCTGACAAACTGACTTAATACATCAGTGATATTTTCCAGCTCGTGATGTGTGGAAGTAGATTATTAAAGGCAGCTGGACTTGATGTTTGGTCTTTGTGCTGGCTCACCCCATGTGTTCCAGTGTTACAGAGTTAGATCCTGTGCGTGGTCGGATTGACCCACCAGGTGGCCAAGTTTGATTACAGTACAACCCTCACACCAAAAATGATTGTACCATGGAACGCTCACAGAAATCATAGCAAAGCCTCCATCAACCCCTGTGATGCATTAAGTGCAGTAGACACAGTGTCAAAGAGCCTCTGTGCAATATCAGAATAATAGTATAGTATAATAGTAATTATAATTGTTACTAGTAGAAACAGTCTGACCACCAGCAATGATGAAGCTTTCATCTGGCCTGTAACTGTCTGGCAAGTTAAAAATAAATAAATAACTAAAAATGAAAAGTCAGATTATTTATATGTTACATATTTATCACCTGGGAATGTACTGTACTAAACAATAGTAAATTTTGTTTTTAAATATTTTTTCAACTCTTTCTTTCACTCTCTGTCTTTTTTATGTGCAATTGAAATGTTTTTGTAAATTGTTTTTTTTTTCCCTTTAACTTTGAGCTTCTTTTACTTTTACTTTTACTTTGAGCTTTTAGATTTAATCAAGAAAATGTCTTTCTTCATTTCTACATGATCTTAAACGAACGAACAAAAACAAAATCAAACTATAAAATCAGAATAACAGTTAGGTGTTGATAAACAGTTTAATAACCAGAGAATAATCAGTAGATTTGTAATTCTGGCTCCTCATAGAAACTGTGAGTGAGCACTGAAAGGCTAATGTTAAACGAGCATCAACAAAGTTGAAACAAAAAAAAAAAAAATCATTTTAGGAGCATAAAACTGACAGATAAAAATCCATTTCACAAGTAACATAAAATCATTATTATTAAAGTGATTCTGAAAACAGAAAAGAGATGGGTTAAATGAATCAAGACATTTTGAATAAGAACTTTATGTGGTTCAACCTACAAGTAAATTGTGTTAAAAGATCATTTAAAAAAAGATATTAAACAGAGACACCAGTCCAAGCTGTAAAAATTACAACTTATACTTGTACATCTTTTACTTCGTCATTGTGTTGTTGGTAAAGTTATATTCTCTCAGTTCTGACAAGAGGCCTGTATTTCAGGATTTGAACCTGATGGCTATGGCTGCGTGGATGTGAACATTTTGTATTATTGTGTTTTTTGTGTACTCTCTTTGAGTGGTTACTATAGTCCTAACCTGAGATTTCTGTGATTTATATTTTTATTTTTATTTTTGTAATGTTATGATGATGGAGATGATAAAAGTTGTGCTCTTTATTTCTAAATAAGTACTGGGGAATTCAGCTTTTGAATTCTATCTAGCAAATCTATGCTGCTAATTTCATTGGTTTATCTTCTGTTGGTCTAATATTAAACATCTAGTTTTGCTTTACAACTGCCCAATTTCTAAAGATTTCTAATGTCTAAACTTTGAGGCAGTCCCTAAAAAACAGTCTAAACAATTATTTGAATATTTCAATTCAAAAAAATGTCTATATTTCAGTATAGACACTTTATCACATAACGTCTTGATTTTATTACCTAAATTCTGACTGAACTGTGTTTACAGGGAAATGAGGGCTGTTACTGATCAGTCAAAACGGACAGGGTGAACACTGGCCTGGAAAAGACTCACTTAAATCAAACATATTTAAACTGTCATAAAGAAAGACCACATTTATTTTAAAAAAAAAATGAATTTATTTTAGAAGATCTGTCTTCACCAAAAACAACACTTTTCTTTTATTAAAGTTTTTACATCAACAAACTATTTACATGAAAAAACAGCAAACTCCAATGATATAACGAACGCGTGTAAACTCAAAAACAGGCTCCGAAACACGAGAAAATATGAACCAAATGTGTCACAATTAAAATACATAAAACTCTGAGATACAGTCATGGAATGTGTCAAACGGATCTAAATGGCTTTACACCTTTAAAATAGGAATGTTTTGCATGAGGCTCGGTCATTTTGTGTCATTTCGTTTCTGATCTTGGCAAAAAATAAATCAAATTCTTACAAGATCTTATATGGTGAACTCATAACAGTAGGCCGTTTAAGGCCGTTTTGGAATATAATCCTTATATTAGGCTAAAATATCCCAATAATATTCTTAAAGGGGCCTTTTATGTTAATATACGAATTGTGTTTCCTTTTATATGGACTCATTGGGAGTATATTTCTATGATATGGGACTATTTAGTAGCCTAATATTCTGAAATTCATTTAGATTTTTTTTTTTAACTAACAAAGTCTCACATGTACCGGTCTAACCCTGATGCAAAGTTGGCCTGTCTCATGTACGTGTTGTTGTAGGAGTTCATGGGGCTGGAGAGGCCCAGCAGCTGCTCCGTGTGCTCTGCGCAGGAGCCCGGGCGAAGGGCCGGCAGGGAGAGCCGGTTGCCCGAGCAGTAAACTTGAGAGTTCCCTGGGGAGAACCCGGATTGGCTCATGGTGGGCAGGTTTGGAGGAGAGGATGAAGAAGAGTACGAGTACCCGGCGGCCAGATTGGAGGTGATGTTCCCGCTGTTTCTGCTCAGCATGTTCGCCGAGGGGTTGACTGTCTGGGTCTGGAAGCACGCAGACGGGTCGGTGCCGGTGACCGAGCAGCTGGAGGTCATGGTGCCCAGGTCACCCCCACCCAGCCCCAGCGCTTGGGAGTTGAGCTCTCCCCCCGCGCCGCTTTGCACCACCGTCTGCTGGCTGATGATGTTGTCGATGCTGAACATGCGCGGCTGTCCTTGGCCGACCCCGGCGGAGGTCTGGTAATGATGCAGCATGGCAGGATGCGGGGATGTGGCTGTCAGCTGAGAGCCATAACCAGACCCTATCCCTGCGTACAGAGTGTTAGGGTAAGAGGGCCTGCCCATAGGGGTTGGGGTAAAGGCGCTGGAGCTTTGCATGTACCCGGGGTAAGTGCTCACATCAGTGCGCTTGAACCTTTTCCTCCTCCTCAGAAAACTCCCGTTGTCAAACATGTCCTCAGCTGCGGGGTCTAAAGTCCAGTAGTTGCCTTTCCCTGGTCTGCCGGGCTCCCGGGGGATCTTCACAAAACAGTCGTTGAGGGTGAGATTGTGGCGGATGGAGTTTTGCCACTTCTTTGAGTTCTCCCTGTAGAAAGGAAAACGCTCCATGATGAACTTGTAAATGCCCCCCAGAGTGAGCTTCCTCTCGGGGGAGTTGGCGATGGCCATGGCGATGAGGGCGATGTAGCTGTAGGGAGGTTTCCCCCTTTGGACGGGCCTCTTCCTCCGGCGGCTCCCGGTGGGCAGGTGCTCCTCGGTCTGGCCCAGAGCGGCTCCGTCCTCCGTGCTGGGACTGTTCCCTCTGGGCTCAGACTTGATCAAAATATTGTCCTTTGACCGGGCCTGCAGCATCAGAGGCGGCGGAGGAGGCAGCGGCGAGTCCAAGCTCACATTTGGAGACAGGACAACAGGACTTGCCTCGGCAGGCGAGTGCTGCGTCTCTGCGGTCATGTTGCACATGCCAGAGAAGTAAGAATAATTTGCCAGATTCATAAAAGAAACAATATGATGTTCTTCTTTTTGTCGAAATGATCTTGAGCTTGCAGGGGGGAAATGCCCGTAAAAGAAAAACACGTTAGGTGCGTATTTTACCAGTGGCTGGTCCCCCTGCTCTGGACAGCAACAGCCCCCTGTCCTTCCCTGGTGTTTGGGTGGTGTGTGTGTGTGTCAGTCCAGGTGAGAGAAAGGCGTTGACAGTTTTATAAGGCAGAGCAGGAATGACGCCACTGTGAGGCAGTGACGATGGAGGCAGGAGAATAAAACCACCAAAAGACCATTTTAATATTCCCCTAACACATAGGAACTTAAGTTGTATTGTGATATCAGACTAAATCACATGATCGTACAGTTAATTGAGTTTTTGAGTATTTTTCTGTTGCATACTATCACAGTGATTCTGTCCTATACCCTGATGTCAGTTTTCAAAATGGGATTTTAGGATTTAGTTAATAAAAAACACTTTATTTTGAAAAGGAAAAGGCCTTTTGTCAGTTAAAGTCCATGTTAACATGCGAGAAACACCAGAGAAAGTTTTGGGTAGCCTGTATAAACCATGATAATTACCCGTAATTCTGCCTTAGTGGTGTGTTAAACCATTGTGGAACATTGTTAGATGGGGCCTTTTATGTTTGGGACACTAACATTAAAGATGTTAAAGATTATTGATGACCTCTTCTATCTCCCTGACTCTCTGTTTCTCTGCTGCTCTCTCCGGGGCTTTCACTGACAGATCTGTGTATATCCAGGGCAGAAACAACACTCACAGAGCTGCTCTGTGCTACTCCAAACCCAACAGCCAATCCACCAATTGAAAAATAATAACAAGCCACTGAAAACAAGCAATTGAGCTATCAAAGCTCTTGGTGAAGAAAAGTAAATATCCCTTCATTTCATTTTCATTTTTGGAGAGTGATAATCAAACAGTCCCCTGGCAGGAGAGGAGAGGTGTTATCTTATGGATTTTGAAGTAAAAACACACTTCTGCACACAATCGGTATGCAGACAACACCCTTTAAACACATACCCGTGATAGTGCTTCTAATTGATTATTTAGGCAAATAGGAGGTTGAAGTTAATTACAAAGGGTAAGATACACAGGGAGGTGACCTGCTGCCATCACTTTTAAGAACATGGGGAGAGGTAGCTGTGGATTGTTGTGAATGATACACTGCCTGGACTGAGCGCAGCAAAGGCAGCCTCGTGTGGCTTGAACATTTGTTAACCTGTTGGCACACCCTGCAGACAGGTGATAAATTAGAATAACCTGGATGTGGGGCTGGTGGGGGGCGGTGTCACTTACTAGTTTGATTAATATGTAAATTATGTGGATCACATACCATG
Source organism: Toxotes jaculatrix (assembly GCF_017976425.1). Lineage (NCBI taxonomy): Eukaryota > Metazoa > Chordata > Actinopteri > Toxotidae > Toxotes > Toxotes jaculatrix. The sequence goes on from NC_054399.1 coordinate 8,627,430, forward strand.
ACCTTTGCAGTCACCATCAGCTTTCTTGAATACTTTTCAGAGATTTTGGACCAGATTGTTATTTTGGACCACAGTGTTAGACAGTGTTCTCCACTATCATTGTCAAAACACCAAAAGAGTGAATATGTTCAGGAAAAATGTTGTAGAATCAATTCCAAAGTGCACCAAAACTGTTCTAGACACTATATGTATTTTAGCCAAGCACCTTATTTGAAATTCCCATCATATGTACATTCATCCATGGAGTATTTAAGACAGTAGAGAGTGGGGTGAACTGTCCTTCTGACAGGGCTGATGAAAAAATATGGTGGCAATAATCAAACCAGAGTCATTAGTCATAACCGCCTTCTGTTCTGCTAGATGCCTGTTTCCCCGTCACCCTCACTCCACCAACACAAAGTAGCTGGCAAACCCACCCCCACCTCACACACACACACACACACAGATGACTGGGACCCCTCCCGACCCAGCCGCAGCTCAGACAACACTAAGCCCAGCTAGCTACTCACAGCCAGTGGCTAACAGCTTCAGACAGGCGTGGGAGCGGGGCTGTATCCAAGCAGGATCTGCCCCCAGAGCTGTCAGGTCAGGCAGGACAAACAGGGGCTCAGGCCAGGAAACGGGCCCTCTGCCTCGGGGCCTGCGGCCTCTTGCTAATCCCCTCCCCTCCCGGACCACCCCACCACCCCATCGGAGCCTCCCTACACTTCTCTGCATCTCGACGCTCACTGTAAACTTGTCCTGTACTGTGGTCAGTTTATGTATTTAATATTTTATCCGCTATGTTTTACACACCCATGCACCAACATGCACGTGCATATTTTGTGTGCAGTGAAAACCTTGCTTCAGTTCCACCCAGTGTTACTATGATTACAAAATGGCTGATATTGGCTCCCCCGATCACCACCTCCCCCAACCCCCCAATACCAGGATGGTGCCGCTGCATTGGAAAGCACATCAGGATCTATAAATAACAGGGGAGAAAAACTTCATATACCTGCTATTTAACTGCCAAATTCCGTGACTGTTCAGCATCCTTTTATAAGAGCCTTATTCAACAACAAAAAAAGACATTAATTAACTTAGTTGTAATTATAAGAAAAAAAGTTGTCTTACAGTAACTATGGCAACTAGATAAGCCACAGCTATTGCTGTAATCTTGTAATATTCTTTTATGACAAACAGACACACACTGTCTAAACTCATGCATTACAGATAATAAAAAAAAAAAGGAAAAAGAGAAACATGGAAGTCATGTTTTTGTAAATCTTTTATCTTAATGTTGGATTAACAACAGCAGTTGAAGACAGAAGGTGGAAATTCCCTGAAGCTGAGACAGGTGGGAGCTGAAGCCCAGCTGGTTCAGATTCAAATGGATGATAAAAAAAAAAACAAACAATATTGTGGTTACATCTCAGTAAAATTTGCCTTTTTTGGAAGCAGCTTTAGCCTGAATCACACTTTAATGTGTAAGCATAACTAAAGGTAGAATATAAGGCAATGCCAAAAACAAATTAGCCTGAATATGCTGTTTAGGCATATTGTAATGAACTACATTATTACCGCCTATAAATAAATCAATTCAATATGATCAACTCGACTGACACTAGGTTTGAGGCATTTAACAATTTGTTGATTTGAACCAAACATGAATGAATATAGAGAGAAATTCTCCTAAATGCTGCTGGTGAAGCTTTGATGAATTTTGTGGAATAAAAGTCTGATGTGTTAGTTCACTCCAGAAAGGGACATTTTAAATTAAATTATTAGATTAAATGATTTGCTTGCTGTCATAAGGAAAACTAAAAAGTGATTTAAAAAAAAATTGAAATTTTACCAAAACATAAACTTGTAGTTTTTATTACAGATAGAAACCCAATAGGACTTTGCTGTAAAAGACAGTAGTTGGATGTTTGCGCGCCCATGTGAAGACACAGTTGCAGGGATGTGCAACACATTAACTCATGCCCTGACATATTCTCCACCACTCTCTGTCAAATCACCTCTACACCTCTAGTCTCTGGTGGTATCTGATGGCAGTTGATCTGTAAATTCTCTTCCTCTTTTTGATGAAATAATGAGAAATGGAGAGGAACAGAGGGACAGATGAAGTTGCTGAGTAAACACTTGGAATCCATTCATTCGCAAAGTGGCTCCAGGGGACGGGGAGTGGGGGGGCATGAGAAAAAGAGGGGGAATAAAAGAGTGAGAGACAGAAAGAGAAAGAGAGGGAGCAAGAGAGAGAGAGAGAAACACACGAGAGAGCGCAACCTTTTTCTTGCTCAAGCCCATCAAGTACGGGCCAGGGCTCCTGAAAACGCAGGGATTACCAGGGTACTGGGGCTGCGCTGGCCTCGGCCGCCTCTGCTCACTCCTGCACTGCACGCTACACTGCCCTGCTAAAGCACTGCACATGGTTCTCACACACACATACACAGCCAGTCATGTTTGCTTATGTGGCACTCATCTTTTATTTGCAAAAGTTCACATGGATGTTTAACACATAGATACATACAGACAGAAGCTCCCACACACACATATATTCTTAAGCAACACATACAAGTGTCTCTGATTTAATTTTAGTGTCATTTTCTGCCTCAGTTTAATGATAAATGTTACATCTAATATATTGCCCACTGAGAAACAGACTCCACCTGAGGCACAAAATTCAATTTCTCCTACAACTCTTCATTCACTGAGCAACATAAACTTTGACCTGTAATGATGTCATGAAATCCCCCAGCCTCCAGCGCTGCAACCAGGCATGCTGCACGGCTCATCCACAAGAGTGAACAACAAGCTGAGGTCACATCCTGCAAAGATAAGCGCAGTAATTAAACAATTAGGAAGTGAGCAACAGACAGATGAGGTGGAAAACAAGGCTTCAGGTCGTTTGATGGATGGTCCATTTATATAAAGTTTCTCTTGATAGAATTTTGCCATCCCCAATGTCATACACCCCACAATCTCAGATTTTAGAAATTTTAAATGAACAAAATGATCAGTAGAGCCCACCCTGATATTGTGAAGGTAAGAGGCAAACACTGTCCTAATACTCAGCAGCTCACCACAGTGAGCTAACAGAATGAAGCTTACTGACTTAACACCGGGAGTTCCTGGCTGGCTGGTTAGGTCTTTCCTTAGCTGCTTTCTATTCCAAGGGCCACCAATACAATGAAGAGCAAACAGAGGATATTGTTCACCCTGTCTGCTCTGGAGAGATGAGGTGGCCAAAGCTAAAAGGGCATTTCTGCACCAAGACAGGCACCAGAAATGTTTTACCTGCAGGATCAGAAAATAAATTGTTAGACCCCCTACATTTTGAGATCTTGATAAATACATTAAAAGACAAACAGTAACTGATCAAGTCAATGGTCAGATGATGAAATAAGATTATTGCTTTGGTAAATCAGTTATTCAATGCTAAACAAATACATGTGCCTAAAAGCAAAAGCATGATTATCAGGTTTAGAATGATGTGATTTTGTTCAGACATCCAACCAAGTGCTGTAAACACTGGTTGTTGGCTTTACTGTACAAGCCACTGTGTATCTGAGGCATTCCTGGAAGGCTATGTGGACCAGACTGGCAGACTGGGTGGTGATGAGTAACAGCTTACCGCAAAGGGGAGAGGGACTGGTGTGTGGGCAGCATGGCTGGGTTGTGTGAGTGAGTGTGTATCTGTGTGCGCACAATCATGTGCACATACATGTGTTAGGAGAGCTGAATAGAATTTTTCTTTCACTTCATTCAGAACGTGATTTAAAGCTGCTTCATCTCACATTTTTTTTTAATCACTTCCAAAATGTCTTCAAGTCACAAAGCGGAGTATCAGTGAGGTCACAGTGACATAGACAAATCCTTCTGTAGACGTCAGAGTTTCGGAGCAGAGAGAGAGGGAGCTAAGGGAGGTGGGCTCATAAAGGAGACAAGGACTCTCATTCAGCGGCTCCACGCGTCTTTATACTTATGTCTTTCAACGTGCACTTCTCACTCTTTCACCTCAGCTCCTCTGGGCTGGACCAAATTTCATCCTTTACTCCAGAGGAAAGTGAAAGGAAACCACTACGCCAATAAAACATTTGTTCTATGAAACCAAAATTACTGCTGACTGAATCCAAAAGAGTGAATTCTGCCCATATCACCTTCATCAACAGCACTAGTTGTCCACCTCGAAGCAGCTATTGGTCCTGGCATTGCTTGGTGGTGAGAGATGGACAGCCAGCATGCGGACACACAGCAGCCTGCCTCAAGGCTTTATTACACTGAGAGAGAGAAGAGCAATGATAAGACCCGGCCTTTACACAGACTGATAAAGTTGGACACACACACCACATGCTTGTCACACACACATAAATACAGACATGTATTTGTGAGAGATTTGTTTTAATGCCAAGCCCAAATGTTCAACCTTTATCACGGAAATTCATTAAAGCAGAAAGGTCAGATTAAAACTAGTTTCAATACCTGGATGTTATCCAGCATGTTCACTTCATGGAAATCTGATTTAACTAATCTTTTAAAAGTTATATTTAAAATACTATTATGGGATAGTAAAGGATACAAAGTAACATTCTCTTGCAAATGTTAAACTCACTGAATTATTCCCTACATTTTTAAGTTTTAGATGCCCACTCACAAGCCACCAGTTTTTTCCATCTCTGACCCCAGTGGTTTATCCAAGCATGTCTGTGGAGGTGACTTAGGACAGAAGTGGCTGACCAGTGTTGACCACCCAGTACCCACACCCACTCTCTTCCTATTGTCCAAGACCAGCTCAGACAGGTGGGATCAGACGCCCATTATGTTCTTTAAGACTTGTGCACACGAACAACCAGTTGACTGCAGGTAAGAGAACTTGCTAAGTAGATATCCACACAAACGGGATGGGGACGCACACACACAGGTACAGGCACAAGGGGTTACATATCTACACACACACACACACACACACACACACACATCTGTTGACAGTGAAGGTGAATGCAGACCTTTACACCCATCTAGTGGTTACTTGAACCACTGTAGGTTTTCACTTACCCTGATGCTATTGCAGAGCAAATGTTGTGTTCTTTCATATACTAACATATACTTTTCATACATGCAATAAAGTGTTAAAACATTAAAATGAAGAAGTGCACAATATAATGCAACAGCCCTGCATATGTCATGTCGCATCACTCTGTCACTGTTTCAACAAAGAGGAGGACCATAAACAAGACTGAAGATTGCATCAGATATGTTGATAGTGTTTATATTACCATGTTCACTCCCTGCATGAGCAAAAAAACATAAAGTGTGCGGGAAAGAGGAAGGAATTTTTCTTTTAAATAAAATGGTACAGAAATATCTGCGTGTATCATATTAAGAACAGTGTCAAAGTTACAAGGGTAGGTAGGGGACACAAAAGAGAGAAGGAAGTTGTGTTGACAGTGATACGGTTGGTGCGCTGTGCACTAGACAAAACACTGAAAATGGTGGAGAAACACCAGACAGGCTTGTGTGTGGGATAACAGGAAGAGGAGTCAGTGGAGCATGCATGTCTGAGTTGTAGGAGGAATGGGACAGAGAGAGAGAGAGACGATGACGAGGATGAATTTAGGTGTGCAGCAGTTCACATGAAAAGGCTTACCGAGCATGCGTGAGAAAGCACAGGCCGGGCTACTGCATTTTTTTAAAAAAGGGATACAGGGATTTTAATGGGACGTGACGGATAAACAAGAATAGAGTGGTACAAAGGCTGACACTGATAGTTTATAGTAGCACTAGTTTGTAAAGCGTGGTGGGTGGAGTGTAGAAAAACTGTGGTTTAGCATGCCTAGGCAGCAGATGGCGGTAATGCACCCATGAGCCGGATGCCAATCGACATCCGGAACAAAGAAAGAGGAAGAAGAAGAAGAGACGAACTTCCGGAAACAGGAACGCGGTTTGCTTCAAAACATTATGGCGTCGCGAAGAACGACAACGGTGCCAAGCAGTTTTAAAAATGCTTCCACCGACGCTAAAAGGTAGGCCTTGTCGTCCTTTAAGCGAACGTCTTGTTTTTCGCGCATTTTCAGTAGTAATTTGTGGTCTCGTTTCTACAAGTGCGACTTTTTTGTGTGTTTCAGCTCGAAAATTGGGAGCAATGCTAACAAAACCAGCAGCGGTGGAACTGGGAAGAAAAGCGTCAAATGTAAGTATTCACAAGTTCACAATGCATGACATTGGATGCCTGCGTCTGCGGGTGTAATGAATCGGTTTTGATAGAGCTGCCACTTTTCAGACATGGCATACAGCCCTATTCCCACAATTCCCATATTTCCACAGAGCATCTACCTAAAACCTGAAATCAATTTGAATTGTGCTGATTATAATATTCTATTTGTTACAGCAGAAAAAGTATTGAAGTGTGAATTTAAACTGTTCCCGTATCGTATTTTTCTTTTATGTCCATCCATTTTCCCAGTACCAAACCAAACCTGATATCATTTGCCCGAATGCGGATAAATACACTGATTGGTGCTGTCCACCTCAGAGCTTTGTATTTTATATCACAAATAGTTCAGAGAGTGTTGTTGTGAATGTATTGGTTATGGCTTTTTTTTTTGACCATGTTGGAAGATTTAAACTAATGTTTTTTCTCCCCTTAAGGGGGAATTTGTTGCTGTTATACAACCTGCATGTATGTTTTTAATCAAAGCTTCATCAATTTCTTTGTTTCTGTCATTGTTAATCCTTTAAAATTTCTTAATCAAACTTTAGCAAGTGGAACTATAGTCAAGTCTCGATATATGCAGTCGGCTGAGAGGACATCACTTTCAAAGGTATTGCTTCCTTTTTAAATTTGTTTTTGTGGTAGTGACTAGTAATAATCAAATTACATTAGGTATTCTTACCTAGGATGTGGGCACAAGATTCCAATATTCTCTGAAATTTTCAAGAGTGTGTGTGTGTATATGCAGTTCAGGTGACTTAATTTCTCTGTGTGTTACTGTCAACCTTTTGATGTTACACATTTTTTTGTTGTTGCACCCCTATAACTATTAACAGAGTAACTCACTGAACAATGAGTCTGTTGGTGTGCCACCGAGACCTTCCTCACCTAAACCCAGTGGTGTCAGACCAAAGGTGGGCACTCCACCAAGACGTTCAGTGGCTCCACAGGCTCTTGCAACTTGTAAGTACTTCCTATGGTAATGAATGTGAATGTAAATCGAATGAGTTTGTTAACTGCAGTGAGCCCCAGCAGCAATGATGTTAACCTCCTAGTACTTGAAGTGCTTTAAAGACTGTCTTTATTTTTAAGTCAGTGTTGGTGATAGTTGTATTGTGTATGATTCTCTTTGAGTGTGTTGTTGATATCTTGCACTGAAACCCTGCAGTGCCAACTGAGCCTATAACATTGTCTTAAGGAGTTCCGTAAATAATATTTGTGTATTCACGTTTTCTTCCTTATAGCAATGATGACACGTGAAACCGAACCATCACTGCTCGGGAAAAGTATTCTGCAGTCTACTTTCTCAGATGGACACTGCTTTCGACCAGATTTTGATATTTCTGTCATTAAAGGTAAGCTGATTTAAACCCCTGAAATGTGTAGAGTTAATCAGAAACGAGACAGTCCTATAACAGTTTTCGTTTGAATCTCTCTAAGATAAAACAGTGATAGAAAATGCAGCAGAACCCGAGAGAAACCCAGAGAATGAAAAGAGAGACATTGAGATGCAAACATTTCTGCTGGCGTATCTCACAGCAAAGGTGAGTTAGTAAACTGTATCTGAAAACTGCTTTTGACTGTTTTGTTAAATTAATGTAATGAAATATTACATACAAACTAACATTTAAGTAGTTTTTTTGTGACTTGCCTACTGTGTTCGGTGGGGAATATACATCTTGTCCCATGCTGTGAATGATCTGGCTCTATGTCTGTGTTGTTTGACTGAAGATGGAGAGCAATACGGCAAAACTCAAAGCTGAGGCAGAGGCAAAGATCCTGCAGATTCTGGAGGAAGAAGAGGCACTGCATAATGAGGTCCAGGAAAAGAAGCGCCAATATCTGCTTGCAGAGAAGAACAGGCTGGTGAATGAGCTGCTGGATTTGCAGGTCAGGAAACTTTCTCCTTTGTGTTGACCTTTGTGTGTTCATTTAAACTATACTGTAATTAATTTAACCTCTTCATTTTAAACATAAAACATATTTAAACAAAAGAAAATCATAAAATGTTGATTTTTGTTTGCATACAATAAATTTCAATTGCTGATTGGTATGGCAAAGTATCATAAACAAAAAACTTTATCGCTGGAGACACAGTGTTACTTTTTCATACTCAAAAATCTGGTGAATGTCTGGTTTAAGTCTTTTAAGATTTCAAAATGTATGCACTGTGTGTTTGTGTGGACACAGTACGAGTAAATGATTCTCATCCTGCTAATGTTATTCCATCAGATCACTGCACTGACTCCTGTGGCCGAAGCTGCGAAGCAGTTCACAGAGGACTACAGGTCTTTTGCAACAGCCATTGACACCACCCGACATGAGCTACCCGTGAAGAACTTCTACATTGACGGGGACAGAAAGGAATTTCTAGGTTGTGGTTATTATGTTTAAAAGTGAAAAAAAAAAAGTTGAAGTTCCACAAACAACATTGTTAATCTTAAATAAAATAACAACTTTTAAAATTAGATTCTTATATAGATTCTTACATTGGTAAATTCTAATTAGTGCTCAGAAATATCATATATCTCATTTCTCTGACACAGTCCTGTTTTCTACAAACCACTGACCAGACTTTATTTCAGGATTTTGATAATTTGTTCCACAAGCTGATTGAAATTAAACTCGTTTCTTTTAGTTATTCGGTGTGACCTAACCAGTGTCTGCTCTTGTAAACTTCAAATATGCAAAAATGTGTTGTACAAAAACTGATGATAAATGTCATGATAATCATTTCCACCTGTATCTGCCCATTTTAGATAAAGCTGAAGCTTGCCTGAAGGAGAGTGAGAAGTTGCTGGTGGAGTGCACAGAGGGAGATCATAAGGACAACAGCACCTGTCTGGAGTGCCTTAGGGACATGAAAACAATGTCAAAGGACATCAGTCATCAGTTGTCGGGGTAGGAACATAAATAGAGAATGCTGTGTATACATGATCTGCTCTGTGTCAGTGTTTTGATCTACTGCTCTTTTGTTCCTTCCCAGAGGATTCCACTCTGTTTTGTCATAACTGTTCATGACAGTCTTTCTTAAATAGCTTAATATTTCTATCTGTGCCTGAAAAAGAGACAAATTGTTAGTTTTATTGTACAGAATTGAACACTGGCAAGTGGTCATCTAAAAATCTATAATATCACTGATCAGGTTACACTTGTACTGAGACATTGGTGTTTTTCCATTTTTCCAGTGTATTTTCAGAGCTTGTGGAGCTGTCATCATTGGTTTGCCGGCATTCAATCCACATCCAGCAGGCCATGGAGGAAGAGCAGCTCGGCACAGCAAGAACCCATGAGCTCTACTGCCCCAAACAGTGAGAGACACATGAAGGGATACACAGTACATGCACTTTGGTAACCCCTCCACTCTGTAATTTCCCTGGTCTGGATATATTTGTGCCATTTGTGTCAGTTTTTTTGTGTACTGTCTCAGTACTGTTTGTTCTGTGTACTGTTTGCAGCTGTATTATAAGAATTTGTAAATGTTGAATGATGACTGATACTGTTTTATTGATGGAACATTATTAATAAATAGAAAACAACAATAAAAATGTAAATTGGACGGTCAACATGGACAATGAGCAATTGGAAGCAATATTCAAGAAGATGGTATTACAGTTTTATGTTGTGTTAAATACAGTTGCAAAACATCTGAATGAGTCTTAGTGCTGGGAATACAAATATGTGAGCAGAGCTGTAAGAGTTAGGAGGTTTGGACAAGTTTAAATTCACATTTGATATACAGAACTGCACAAAGGTTTTAGGTTTTAAACGTAAAATGAGGACACTTTCAAAAACAATGCCATGAATATTTTTTATTTTCAGTTAACTGATTAGAAAGTCCAGTAAACAGAAAAAAAAACTAAATCAAATAAGTGTTTTGTGGGATCCCTTTTTGCCTTTAAAACAGCACCAGTTCTCCTTGGTACACAGTTTTTCAAGGTACGTGGAAGGTAGATTGTTGTAGGTCCAAGCGTCTTGGAAAACTTCATGTAATCCCAGACTGATGTTGGGATCAGGGTTCTGCGGGGGCCATACCATGTGTTGCAGGACTCCTTGTTGTCCTTGTGTCTGAAGATAAGATTTAATGTGGAATCCATTCCATGAAGAACTGAGGCTTTTTTGGGAGCAGAGGGAGGAACTACACAGTATTAGTATGATGTTCCTAAGTTACCAGTGAGTGTTTTCGTTCATAGTACATGGGTGGCATACACGTAGTTTGACGGGTTAAAAAGTGCTATGCATAATTTCATTCAAAAGTGGCTGCCTTCAGTTGTAAATACGCTATCCCTATTCCGGATGTGACGTTATTTCAAAACAACAAGGACACGTTCTGCTTTTTTTTTTGGATGATGCTGAAAAGTGACGACGGGCTTGAAAGACCAATGAACCGCAGGAGAACGCCTCGTTGCGCGTGAGTACAAGCATGGACTTTATTTCATATAACTGAAGTGTTTTTTAAAGATGTGGTGTTCAAAGCCAGTACTTTTATTGTATGTTTACAGCCTGCTCAGTGAAACGTGTGCATTGTTGTTATGAAGAAGTGTTATTCGCGCGTTAGTTGTTGTTGTTAGCTAGCAGTTAGCTAGCTAGCAGCTAGCTCACTGTCGTTTTTAGCTAATGGTCAGACGGGCTGGGTGTTTAGGGCTACTACACTATTCACCTACAGTGGCATTAACAAACTACTAACCAAACAGAATATCCTACATTGACTTAGCATGACAGAGTTGACCCAACAACTTGCTATTAAAGTTTCAACAGGGATTGCATTGACGTATAGTTTGCAAGAACGAAATGCAGGTAGCATAAACCAGAACTTAACATAGGAACTGATTGTAAATAGTACGTATGATGTTAAGTGGGAGATTAAAGGTTAGAATGTCATGATCTGACCGTAAATTAAATAAAAATATACATAAAGAATTGTGGATTTAGAAAGTAATTTGGTATATTTTACACTGAAATCGACAGATGTGCTTTTATTGTAATTCTTTGAAATTGTCCAGAGCAGATGTATGTTTATCTCTATAGGACAAAGATGAACAACACAGCAGGACTCATTACCTTGCTCCACTGTATTTGTTGGCATGGCAATTTGTTGAGATTGTCAAGTGTTGAGAAAAGACAGCTTAAGAGAAGCTGCTGTTCTTGTGTCTGCTTCTTTTGGTGTAGATCTTGAAAATTTAGATTTTGTTAAATCAGCTACTATTTAATCTACTCAGCTTTCGCTCACAGAGGAACCAGGAGCAATGTCAAGGCCAAGACGGAGCACAGCTGGAAATGGAGGATGAGAGACATGAGCAGCAGAAGGACACAGTGCCAAGAGGGACCTGCCAGACCATGTGCCCTGTTCATGAGCTGCGGATCCGTGAGACACAGAACCGCCTCCACTGTTTCGAGATGTTAGCAGGCACAGAAAAAGATCGACTGCCCAAGGGAGATCCCTTGCGTGCTGTCAAGGAGTATTCCAGACCAGCGGCTGGGAAAGACTCTACAAACCCTGCTGACCTCCGCCCACCTGCGGTGTTGCTGAAAACTGTTTGTTACCTTATTGATGACATCGCTGCCTCCCCTAATCTGCGCCCTTGGACTGAGGCTAGTACTATTTCCACATCTATTTTTCAGTGTCTTTGTTTTTATTATAGTCTCATATATTAAGGGGATTGTCTTAGAGTTGAAATTGTTGGTGTTATCTATACACTCTTAATGACTGTTGAAACAAATGGAAGTTTGAGTTTACAGGCAGTTTGCCAGCACAACTTCTAATGTGTAAGACTCCTCCAAAACAACATAAACCTGTTCTTGAGAGTACCAGAAAGGCCCAAAACTATCGTGTACTGGAGCAATGAGTTTTTGGCCAGTAGTGCAGTTGATCAGCTTCAAAACACTTTGCTTACATAGCGCAAACTGTTTAGATCGATGAGCTTTGCCACCTGTGCAGATCTCACTGTGTGTTTTGATGCCATGCAAACTTGACCTGCATTGTAATTTGCACCTTAAGTTGGCCAGAGAGTGACAAAACGTTGAATGACAGGTGGCTATAAAATTTAATGTAATTAAATATCTAATCCAAAAATAAGTTTGGGACATCAGAAATTTAGAGTATAGTATGCAGCACTTGTACAACTGATTTTGAGATGGCTCATTTGTGTCTAAGAACATTGTAAAATATAATTAAAGCTTTCCAAGGCATATATTGTTTTATCAAAATGATCCCGATCCTTTTAGGTGTACAGCTTTGTTTTTGATCGGCTGCGTGGTGTGAAGCAGGACATGATCATCCAGAGGGTGTCTGGGTTGGACTGTGTGTCCATTTTAGAGCGGACAGTACGTTTCCTCATCTATGCCTCTTACCGTCTTTGTGGCGAGCCCCTGGGACTCTACGACCCATGCATTAATAACACACACCTACAGGAGAATCTAAGCTGGCTGCTGGATAGCTATGCAACTGGAACAGAACCACATCCCAACCAGGAAGAGTTTCAAGCTCTTGGTCTCCTGTACAACTTGGGTAGGTTACTAGATGTAATATGTAATATTTAAATACATGATATGACATGATATAATACATTTTATTAGAGGTGCTAATATGCTGAATGTGCCAGTGTTATCTTGTGTGTTTTTAATGTAGAGCGCTGATGAAAAAGTTCAGCATACCTCCTGAATGTGTTTATGATGGAGACCTAGCACCAGTCAGTGTTTTTTACTGAAAGGAAGAAACTTCTGAAATTTCTTATGCAAAAGCAGATACACAGAAGTGCATATTTTATCTATGGCTCCTTCTGTGCACAGCATATTCACATATTAACTCTTTTTGAAAAATATTTTGTGGGTAGTCAACTAAAAGGTGTTCTGGAAACAGAACTGAAATGATTCTTCCATGTTTGCTGATAATTTCCTCATCTCTCTCAGGTTCAACTCGTGCCACACAGCACATCATGGAGCTCCCTGAGCGGCTCCGCAGCGCTCCTTCCATCAAGCTGGCTCTGTCTGTCAACCAGGCTTTTCTGGAGCGAAACCCTGCGCGTATGCTCCGTCTGGCTCAGAGGTTGAACTTTCTGCAGTGTTGTGCACTCCACCGGCACCTGGTGACGTGTCGTAGAGATCTGCTGCTAATATTTAGCCACGGATACAGCAGCCGCAACTGTCGCTTTCCCCTTGACAAACTGGCTCAGCTCTTGTACTTAGACACATCACTTGCAGCCCAACTCTGCCAGGTTTATGGACTGGAGGTAAACCAGGGTAACCAGGTGGTTTTCTCTAAGGCTGCTTTCACGGAGCCTGAACAAGGAAAACTGCACTGCAAACTGTATCACAACATAGTGGCTGAGAAACAGAAAGACTTTACTGTTGCTGGTATCATTCATGGTTACACTTTAGACTCCAACATTTGTAATGCAAGTAATATTTTAAAGAAAAATTGACTGTTAACTCCCATCAATCCACAGGGAAGTCATAGTGCAACTGGCAGGGATTGAAAAACTTCAGCTGTGCAGCTGTTTTGTGAGTAGTTAGTAGTTTTGTTAAGTAGTTTCATGGTCAGGGTTGTTGTTGAGCTAAGGGTTTGCCATTCTCTAACTGAGTGGGGATGTAATTCAAGAAAAAAAGTTCCCTCTCAGCTCTGGATGTGTTTTTTCATGTTCATCATCCACTCTGTGTCTGAATTACTTTAAAATGTGAATATTTTGTATATTGTTACTGTTTAAATGTTATTTTAATGCCATATTGTATTAATTCTCAAAAATGCAGTACCTCAGAAACATTTCAATAAACTGTTATCTAAAAGAGAAATTCAATGTAAACTCATTGATCAGTTTAAGTTGCATTTAAGCCCATTTACCACCGGAGGGCAGCAGATAACCGCGCAGGCTATCGGCGCTCTCCGACTAGATCAAGCATAAGAGATTAAGTAAGAGACAATCCTGTTGTGTTTGTGTTGTGTTGATCTGTAAACAGTTTTCCAGCGTGGCAGTCTTGTGATGTTTTGCGACGCAGGCGCAACTGGTTGCAGCTGGTGGGTCTTTAGTGATGGCAACTGAACCAAAAGTATGTGGCGTGCAGGTAATTTATAGTGGTTCAAGCTGCGGGGTCCGTGCCTTTCCTCACACTGGGGTTAGTCATGCTCTCGCCGCAGAGAAGTGAGAGGAGGTATTGAAGTGAATGAATCGCAGCCTGACGCCGATCGCCTCCTGTCTCGCTGCCGCAGGAGTGGAGACAAACAAACAACAAAAAAAGGGATCGACCCGCTTGAAAGAAATCACCGGGAACAGTCGGAGGAAGCGAGAGTTGCACGGATTTTTACACGTGAAACAGTTCTTTACAGTGACAGTTTTATTTTTGCGCGCAGGAGTGGGAGGACGCTTACAATTTGTAATGCTGAAATATGAGAGAACGGAACCGGGGCGGGTGAAGGCACATGGGAGAGGACTGTCCGTGTTCTCTGGGCTCTAAAAGAAAAACCCTCACACACACGGTTTGCTTGGAACTGGATTTGGCGAAGTGGGATGATTACAAAAAGTTGATGTTTGGTTCCGGACGAAGCTCTGCACACCTATCACGCCAACCAACCTCAATGGATAGATAGACTGAGAGGGCTGTAGACACAGACTCTTAACTTTTCATTTAACTTTTCTAAGTTTAAATTTTTTTAAAAAAAAAGATCCTGCCTACCGATATCCAGTAGTACATCGGTTACTGGAGCCAACATGTTGCGGTTGTCTTTGACAGCTTTGAGTCTTTCATGGACTTTGTTCATCTGCAACGTGAGCAGAAGTTGTGCACAAGAAAGACAGTAAGTAGCCGATGTCGCATGTGGTGCGGTGCTGTGCTGTGTAGGCTACTTACTACAAGCGTTTCCGATCCTCTGAATCGGAAATTCGCTTCAGCCGCACTCTTACAAATATGCAGGAAAAAACAAACAAAACAACCACTGATATTTTTACTTTATGTGACCTGCGCTCATAGCAACGTTATCATTTTCATTAAGATTTGTGCAGTAAACTTCACGATCATTGATCTGTGATATTTACTGTCTGAAGCATGTGTCTTTATGTGTTACTTCATCATGGTATTCGTGAAAATGTAAGGATTTCGTGCCATCGCAGGTAGACACCGTGCTATCACAACACTTTGTCATTCATATTTTTTTTTTCTTTAACAGACCTTTCACTCCAACAGCATGTTGTATTATTGGACTTGTGAGCAGTTACACGAAGTGATGTGCCGGTCATTGTTGTGATTGATTTGATTATATGCACTGATAATGGCAAATATTTTAGGTGAATTCATGGTCTTTGGCTGTAGCTTATTCAGTTTATTTATTCCTTCCGACCCAGTGGCAAAAGAGGTAAAATTGACTTTTGGCTCTTCCTTGTCATCAGTCAGGCTGCTGTCAGCTGTTTTAAGGCTTAATCGTGACCTTGAGAGTTGTGCTAATAGTGAGGAGTTGTAAACATTTCTTCCAGGTTGTCTGGGGGGGAGGTAAGGAATGCAGCTCAGTGTAAAGAATAAACAAAAAATACCCAGTGACTGACAAATGCAGGCTTGATTTACAAAAGAGAGCTCAGATCATTTTCATGTCTTAAACTTCCTTCAGCGGACAGTGATGTTTGGGGGGGAAAAGCAAAAGGCTAAGAACATAAAACCATGTGACTGAACTAAGGGGGAAAAAGGGAGCTGACTGTTAAGGACTTCACCTACAAAGGAGAACACAAATCCTTCTCAGGCACTGACCAGCTCTCAGCTGAGGACAAAAGTTGGGCAAAAACAAAGAGAACTTGAGTACATCAAGCCATGTGACTGAAATAAGCATGGTCTCCACCACCTGATCCAGGCTCATCCAAGAGCTGGTTAAACTCACTGTAGATCAAACGCACAGAGTCAATTTCCTCGTATTATCTTTCTTCTCCCGAAGCCTTATTTTCCAGGGGATTTTCTCATGACTTTCTCTCTCAGGAACTCCAGTTGCCTCTGGCTGTAATGCAGTAGTGCTGTAATGCCAACCACCTGATCTTTCTCTCAGGCATGCAATTGGGTTTGTGCTCGAGGCTTTGCTCACTCCTAATTTGTGTGATCTTCAGTTAAGTTTTCAGGGGGTGCGTAGGCCTATTTGCCTTAAGAACTGGACTTGGAATGACTGGGTCAGGACTGAACTGGTCAAACATAAAGATATTTAGACTTAGATTGCTTCAGGTGCGCCTGCCATATGTGGGTGGCATGACTGATTTGGTATTTGCTTTTCTCCAAACAATACATGCTCACAGATAAAATAAATAACTGAATGATACTTAAACACAACACATCATTTGGTTGATCCTTCTATCATGTGGTCCCCACACCCCTAATTTACCATACTCTTCTGAGTTGGTTGTGCAGGACCATGCTAACAAGAGCGCCTATTATTCTACCTTTGTTACCTGAGAGATGCAGCCCCTCTGTGCCAGATGGTGTATTCTTTCATCCAAATAAAACTTAAATTGGGCTTTTTTTCACCCCCTGACTGTTTATAATCATCAAAGAACGACCTTTGCTCTGTGACCTCAGTGACAGGCTCCTTCCCTCAATTAAATGTCAGAGTGACTGTGTGGAATCTCAGTCGTTATTTTTCAAAACAGACGGCAAGGTTCTGTCAGAGGTGCCAGACCACCCAAAGAAAACTCTCGAGCAGAGAGCTCATTGGCCGACAGGTACCGTGGCCCTGGTAACCATTGCAATTAAACCTGATCTTGCTGCACAAATCCATGTGGAATGTCCCTGTTTGTATGTGCGATTTGTTGTGTAGGTGTGCACGTGGATGTGCGTGTGGGTCAGGGACAAAGTGAGACACAGAGAGTGAGAAAGAAACATGAGTTTATGCTTAATTCACCTGTATGACCAGTGGAGCAACAACACTTAAGTTACACTGCCATGTTCACTTTAAGTCAGGTATGGTAAGTGATATTAGAGATGGTTTGCCTCAAAAAACCAAGCAGTGATGCAATATATGTTTATCCACATGCATCATATGTTTACCTCCTTCCTCTTCTTGTCACACTTCCTTCTCTGACCTCTCCTTTGTCTCCCCCCATCACCCCTCCCTCTTTTTTGCCACCACTACTCTTTCCTTCCATCTCACCTCCCTCCTTCCTTTGCTCTTCTTCCTTTCTTTCACTCTCTCTTTGTCCTTCTTTTCCACCTTGCTCTGTCCTTTTAGGGGTTATTTGGTGGCTGCGCCCTCTGTGTTTCGAGCAGGCGTAGAGGAGAGCGTGAGCATAACCATCTTCAATGCAAAAACAGAAACCCGCGTCCAGGTGCAGCTGTCGGTGAAGGGACAGACAGTAGCCCACAGCCACGGCTCAGTGCTCGGTGAGAACAGATTCTGAAGCTAAGGTTACACTGGCACAATGCGTTACTTTTTGAGAAGAAAACATGCGCTAACAGGTTGAGCTATGAGATACCCCCTTTGTGTGATTTATTCAAAGGATGTTGAGAGCACACAGGCAGGTATGCTGGCAAAAAAATATACACCTAGGTTGAGGAACACACACAGCGTGAACCTAATTGACCTCTGCCCTGACTGTGTGCTCCTGACCAGCCAGAGTTTTCATCCCAGCAGCCACTTAGTGTATACAGTGTGTGATTTGTTTGACAGCACCATTAATAGATGGTGCTGACTCTGCCTCAGAGTGGCATGGAGACAGGTTGCAGCTGGATGTCCTGCTAACCCAGGGTGAGAACCTCCAGGCAAACTCAGCCACAGTGTAGTAGCTCTCATAACTGCTGAATATTAATGGTATTACACTGATGATTACACAGAAAACTGAGATGTATGTGTGCCAAAGCTCTGTTGAAACATCCCATGTTAAATGATCTCGTTGTTTCTATTTTAGACAAAGGCACCATCAAACTAAAGGTGAGTCTGTCTGTGCTACGTGGTTTGCATTTGTTTTCTAAGCAGTGTCCTACAGTGTGTGCATGCTGCTTTCCAGAGATGTTTAGCGGTGACAGCTGCACAGTAGTGAGAACCTCTTGTCCGTTGTGTGCACATTCCTCAGGCAACATGCAAATCAACACTAACATTATTTGTAATGCAACATCTGTCTCTGCTCATTCATTGGGAATAAGGTAACAGCCTCAAT
Organism: Toxotes jaculatrix; assembly: GCF_017976425.1. Taxonomy (NCBI): domain Eukaryota; kingdom Metazoa; phylum Chordata; class Actinopteri; family Toxotidae; genus Toxotes; species Toxotes jaculatrix. Next base: position 8,645,739 of record NC_054399.1, read on the forward strand.
ATAATATGCAACAGCTGTTGACGTGCATGTATGGTCCGCCGCCCCCGAAGGCTGGAATAGATCAATCTAGTATGCACGACTCGGTCCTTCCCCTCTCTCTCTCTCTCTCCCCTCCCTGTAACCTCCACCCTCATTCTCGTGAAATACAGTCATGTGTAGTGTGCAGTGTTATAGCTTGGCATCTTCCTCTGGTGTTTAAATGTAGTTATTTTTCTTATTCTGTCGATTTTATTCCCTAAAAACCTATTAAAAATGTTGTGAATCATTTGTGATTGTGTATCACTACAATAGCCTAGAGTAAACATTTCATTCCTTCCCCCATTGACCTAATTTACTTCTGGTAAATCCAGCCCTGATCCTTCCTGTGTTTGCTTTTGTGTTTGCGTGGATGTGCCACCAGGTTCCCTCTGGGCTAAGAGGCCAGGCCCATCTGAAGGTGTGGGGGAACCGTCACCTCACAGAGGAAGGCTACATCTTCCACAACCACACCACTGTCACAGTGGAGAGCAAGGGCACAGCTGTCTTCATCCAGACTGACAAGCCCGTCTACAAACCCAAACATAAAGGTTCCCTCATAGTGCACCTGGTAGTTAATCAGTTAATCACTGCACAGAAATGCAGAGAATTTAGGCTCATTTTTAGGGTTTTGTCACAGAATAAGACTCAGTTATTCAAAATCAGTTAAAAGATGTTGTGTTGCTGCTGGCTTCAAACTGAACAACCAATATGGAGATAAGCACTGTGATTATGTGTTACTATATATACTATACCATGTCTTGATTGTAATATAACTTTGTTTTCACTAACTTTGTTGATCTAAGCAGGGCTACCAAAATACTAGCTTCGTTCGAATGCCAGAGGGTGTTCATGTTGAAATGATGTAAGCCTGCTGTATTTTACAATACTGTGTTTCTTTTTCTGTCTTTAGTGCTGATCAATGTCTACACAGTCACCCCTGACCTCAGGCCAGTAAACAACAAGGTAAATTGAAACTCATATCATGCAAATGAATGTTGCACATTCAGCACATGCACCTAAAAATGCTCCAAACATTACACACCAGTCATGACAAACGAACAAACAAACAATAAAGAACTGAATAACAATCTGTACTAAAAAAAGATTAGTATTTGTGGTAAAATCTGTGATTCCATTCATAGCCCTGTTTACATTCTTTAATTAATGTTCCAATATCACGTTAGGAATGGAAGAACACAATATTTAGCACAAACATACTTTTCCATCTCTAATTGATGAAATCAAGAGGAGAAACTTTGCCTGCCCTGAGTGCAGAAAAATGTACAGTCACCTATTTACAGGATCCAAGCTAGAGTCATTTCTCTTGGAATGTTAGCAATGGCCCCAAATATACTGTGCAACTGTGCAGACAGATGGTGTATTGATGTTTGCAGCTATAAAGGTCTGCTGCTAGTAAAGGGCAGTACTCACTTTCACAGATGAATGATTGTTGCATAAGGAAAGAGTGGGGTGAAGCACTGGGAAGATGCACAGGTTCCCCTCTAGGCCTTACAGTTGTTTTTTTTTTAAATTTCATAACATCTTGTACTTGTCTTTCTCCTTTTTTTTCACAGATTGAAGCGTACATTTTGGTGAGTGGAAGCTGGCAGGACCACCCAGGGTTGGCAGAACCATGTCTGGGAGGGGACAGTGGCAATTTTAGCTCCCAGTCTGGCTGGAGATTACAGAGCAGAAGTCAAGGCAGCTCACCTAGATAATAGGGTGCTCGTTGGAACAGTACAAGGATAAACAACATGAAAGGAACCTCTTCTCTTCTCTTCATTTTGTCTTTATCAGTCCTGCTTCAACCTCCCCACCCACCCACATTCAGTGTCTCCCTCATGTACTTGCGGACCTTGCTCATTTATTGTCTCTCTTCCCAGATACTGAGACTTTTATAGGGCAAATAACAAGCTGCTGCTTCGTAAGAAGCTTTTTTGGAAGCCTATGCATGACCCATAATCAGCAACAAGCACATAGATGTTTTTTTCTACCCTTTTACCTGCAACATTTGAGGAAAAAAAACGGCCTGAGGAAAAATGCTGAACAAGTATTTTGACAGTGGTCTGAGACAGGAGTTAGGTTTCTGGGTCAAGTTAAGTTCAAGTTAAGCCTCACTCAACAATTACAATATATGATTTTGCCATTGTGGAATGACAATACGCAATTGTGCCTGCAACATAGTTTAGTACTTGTGTGTATGATCTTAACACTGGTTTTTGGTCCCCCCTAATTTGATCTTTCAGGATCCAAGAGGATCCAGGATGGTCCAGTGGAAGGGTCTTAAATCTGTCTGCTGTGGTAAGCCACATCTTCTGCGATATATTGGCAGTGTATCCTGTACATTGACATGTCATTTCAGTTTTTCTCTAGGTGATATATTTACTAAAGTGAAAAGACTTTTTTGACATATAATTTTAGGAGGGTGATAAGCAACCGGTACACTCTGCATAGTTCAGTGCTGCACCATAATTGTCATATCAAGGTTTATATGTTGGTTTACGGTTAATAAACTATGAAGTACAAAGGCACTGGATGTGTTAACTAGATTTCTCTCTCCTATAGGGATTGTGAACATGAGTTTCCCTCTGTCTGACCAGCCTGTGTTTGGAGAGTGGTTTATCTTTGTGGAGGTGCAGGGCCACACCTATAACAAGTCCTTTGAAGTGCAGAAATATGGTGAGGATGTGCACATGTAAGACACTTGTTTGCACAACAAAGAACAAAGACGATAAAAACTGCTTTTATAGTTTTTTACAGTTTGGGTGCTTTCATTTGTTCTTAACATCTATGTGATATGTTGAGGTTCTATATTCAGTGCATAATCTATAATTTCATGCATACGCAACAGAATTATGACCTCAAACATGCACTAAAAAAGTAGATCATGTCACTGAAAAATAATATTCTGCTGCCTCCTTCACAGTGATGCCCAAGTTTGAGCTGGTGATCGATCCGCCACGCTACGTCCGTGACCTGAACTCGTGCGAGCAGGCCACTGTCAGGGCCAGGTGAGTCATCCATAAAGGGATGCTACCTGTAGCTTTGTTTTATTACATTCATCATGCTTTTTAATTGTTACTTGATTTGCTGACCTTGGCTGTCTTGTAGATGTAGAGGTCTGACATGTCGATGTTGTACAGGTACACCTTTGGGAAACAGGTGACAGGGAAGCTGACAGTGAATATGACAGTGAATGGAGTGGGCTACTACCGTCATGAGATGGGCCATCCTGTGATTAAAAACATGGAGGTCAGTTTATTTATTCCCTGGTCAACAGATATCTTAATGCTCCCGTTTAATCATTCTTGGTGATCCGAACCCAGGCACTGGAACTACGTTCAACACATTCACACTAACAGATCATTCCTTTGCTGTTCTCAGATCAAAGGCTCTGCAAACTTCAGCCTGTGTGTCAAGGACATGATGCCCTTGGATGTAGCAGATCACTTCAGGGGCACAGTGAGCATTTGGGCGTCGGTGACCAGCATAGACGGAAGCAGGCAAACCACATTTGACGACTCAACACCCGTCCATAAACAGCTTATCGACATCAAGTACTCCAAGGACACACGCAAACAGTTCAAGCCTGGTCTGCCTTACAAAGGGAAGGTGAGACAATGAAATCCACCTCAACTTGCGTCTTTAGTTATCAGCTGATAGTTGAAAACGAATCAGGTTCATTGTTGACTGTCTGCCTTTTGCCTTTTCTCCACCTACCCTTGTTAACCCTCTCCTTGTAGATTGAGGCGACCTACCCTGACGGGAGCCCAGCCGATGGGGTGAGGGTGCGTGTTAAGGCAGAACTGACCCCCAAGGACAACGTCTACACCAGTGAACTAATCTCCAAAGACGGCCAGGCCACCTTTGAGATCCCCTCCATCCCTACTGCTGCCCAGTATGTCTGGCTAGAGGTCAGTGGTTGTAGTGGCAGTAGTTTCTAGATGTTATATAAACAGGGTGACACGAGAAGGTAATTTAAAGCAAATATTGTGAAGATGTTTTGTCTTTTCCTGGCATAGACCAAAGTGATATCTATTAACGGAAAGACAGTGGGAGACCAGTACCTGCCCAGCTACCTGTCCATCAGTAGCTGGTACTCTCCCAGCAGGTGTCACATCCAGATCCAAAGCCCCAGCACTGCGCTCAAGGTAAATGCTTCCTTCTGTACGTGAAGTGTTATGCATCACTGTGCCATTAGGTATTGAGTTTCTTTCAGGTTCAAACCTTTTAATTCATCACAATGCTGCAGTATCATCCTTATAATAATCATAACAGTGTAGTTGGATCTTTCTGTGTGTATAGGTTGGCCAAGAGGCAGAAGTGGCTCTCAAATCCACCTGTCCCTGTAACTTCACCCTGCACTACGAGGTGGCATCCAGAGGGAACATCATCCTATCAGGCCAACAACCGGCCAATGTGACCGCCTCACACCGAGGAAAAAGGGCTACGGTCACCTTTGACAAAAACATTCACACCACCCACCTTCCTCCATCTGCCTCCGGTAAATATTTTGATCATTTCCCATTATTACAACCATAACAGTATCTTTACCAACTGGATGTTAATAGGATAAAGATGCACAGAAAACCCTCAGATGAACCTTTTTTTTTGTTCTTTTCAGCGTTCAGATTATGCAACTCCAATCACCTTTCTTTACCCTCACATCATTCCACCAGGTGTTGCAGGCTCCTCCTCCCAGGCTGACATGGACAGCTGTATGACTTATCTACGTTTCCCTGTTAGTCACGGCATGGCACCCCTCAGCCGTCTGCTGGTCTACTACGTGAGAGAAAACGGCGAGGGTGTCACGGACAGCCTGCAAATCCCCATCCAGCCCGACTTTGAGAACCAGGTTTGGAGACAGAATGAAAAATACTCTCTTTTCATCCATTTAATTTATCCAGAGAAAAGTATTTTATCTATATTACCCTGGTATGTTAACACACATTAAGATATTAAATGTATAATAATGGGTGGTATGTTCCCAAACTCTGATGTTGTTGGATATACAGTTAATTAAGGATTGCTTGTTATTATAAGAATAACTGCCTTGTATAATATTTATTAAGAACCTTTGGAAAATGGTGCACACTCTGTATACATTTTGGAGCTGAGCCCAAGTATCCATGCACCAGCTCTGTCCACAGTGTAATGTCTGTAAACAAACAGCTGTGTTGGCCTGGGAGAGATCCCCAGTTCCTGCCTGCATTAGGTGGAGTTAACTCCCTGAAGTATTTACAGCTCCCTGGTATGCCATTACAACACTCTGTGTGTGTGTGTGTGTGTGTGTGTGTGTGTGTGTGTGTGTGTGTGTGTGTGTGTGTGTGTGTGTGTGTGTGTGTGTGTGTGTGTGTGTGTGTGTGTGTGTGTGTGTGTGTGTGTGTGTGTGTGTGTGTGTGTGTGTGTATGCGTGTGTGTGTGTCAGAGGAGGGGGGTTGTGAGGGCATGATGAGACAGAGGCCAAACGGGCCGCAGGCAGATGAGCGGGGTCGTGACAGGGGAGGATGACAGGTTACGGAGTGGTGAAAGGAGGGCAGCGGAACCGATTAACCGGGCTAATTTGTGACTACGCGCTGCTGAAAAACAGTTTTGACGTGTGAAAGTTTATGGCCGACTCTCACCATCCCTCCTCTTTCAAAGGCTGTAGTTTTCCACTCCCTGTCCTGTTGTTTCCCACCATATCTCACTATTAAATTGATTTAGTTCCAAATGACTCTCAAACTGCCTCTTAGGCTCTGTCAGGAAACACTGCCAACTAGTGCTGAAATGATTAAGTAAATAGACTGATAATTTGATTGACAGAAAAATAATCACAGCAATTTTACTACTTGATCTGCCATTTATGGAATTTATCAGGCAAAAAAATGCAGTTTGCAGATTCCAGCTTTTTAAATGTAGGGTTTAGTAGCTTTTCTTCGGTTTATTGTATGATTTTTTTGTTTTTTAACGTATTGGACTGTTAGTCAGACAAAACAAGCAATTTCAAGATGTCACCTCAGGCTCTGGGAAATTCTGTGTGGCATTTTTCACTATTTTCTGTTTTAGCCAGCAAGTAACTGATGAATCCAAACATAAATTTAAAAATGATAAATAATAATAATAATACATGTTAGTAGCAGCCCTACTTCCAAAGACTGGTTGAATCTTAATGTACAATTTCATGGTTTAGAGAAAGTGTTTGTTTTTTTTTTTTGTTTTGTTTAGAAAGTATTTCTGTGTGCATATCAATTGTTTATCTCCCGTTGGCTCAATTGCAGGTGTCTGTTACTCTGTCAACTAATGAGTCCATGCCAGGGGACCCAGTGACCCTGCATGTCCGGGGAGAGAAGGGCTCCTGTGTTTGTGTGGCCACTGTAGATAAGAGTCTGTACTTGTTAAAGCCTGACTTCCAGCTCAGTCCTGACAAGGTTGGTCATATTTATAATTTATAGTGATATTTCTCTGTGGTCATCTTAAAAGCATATGTTTTGTGTGACTTACAATATAAATGTTAGAACAGTTAATCTAAAGGACTTGACTTTTACTTATAGATCCTTTGTTTCTGAGATACTACTTCTCTATTTATAAGTAACTCTAAGCTGCATTGTGTGTGCAACTGTTTCTTTGCTTACATGAGTGTGTTTCCTCGGTGCAGGTGTTTAAAGAGCTGGCAGATTTTGATGTTTCAGATGCCTTTGGCATTCCTAAAGATGATGGACACTTCTGGTGGCCTGGGCTGTCATCGAAGAGACGCAGACGATCCTCTGTGTTTCCATGGCACTGGGACATTACCAAGGACGCACGCTTCGCTTTCACAGTGAGAACACACACTTAGTTAAAGGGCCCACAGCGATGGTACAGGGATAAACAATAATAATTCTTGTGTGTGTGTGTGTGTGTGTGTTTTTATTTCTCTGTATGCTTAACACAGGAATCAGGGCTGGTTGTGATGACAGATATGGTGAGTTTGAACCACCGGCAGAGCGGAGGCATGTACACAGACGAGGCTGTTCCTGCCTTTCAGCCGCACACCTCCACCTTAGTGGCTGCCATGCACTCTCGCCCTACAACCAGGTAAAGGACCTGCTATAGAGATATCATAGCAGTATCTGGACACCAGCTAACATCTCTGAGATGCCTAAAAATGCAAATATTGTCTTGTTTCCACTGCCTTAGTTGTGGCTTTTAAGAGAAGTTTTCTTAATTGATATAAAAGCCCAAAAAGGCAAAAATCTCTGAAGGTAAACATTTTCTTTAATCTAAAGGTTACTAAAACAAGTTATCAAATACAACAGAGTCAACTATGTGTGGTTGAACCTCAACAAAGAGAGGGCTGAGCTGGATTTTTTGTCTTGCTCAAGGATTTTCAGTTGTTGACATTCACATATTGGCTGTTAAGTTATTGACGAAAATGCACTGTGATCTTTGGCCGGACCACACACAGTTATATGGGCATGTACTTTTCTGAAAACAATGAATTTGAGACCGAGCCCATGAGAGAGCAATAATTACTTCATGATCAAAACAATTATAAACTAGTAATACACATTTCAGTATTTGTCATGCTTGGGTTAAATAAGGTCTCAGAGTTGAGCAACGGACAAGCGGAGAAAAACATGACAAAAGAAATTAGTTTCGTTGGTTTGTCCATATTTTAGGTCTACTTTCCTCAATGCCACGAATACTTCTCATCCTGTGATGAACATTAAACACATGACGTGACTCAGAGAATGTCAGCATGGAATTCAGAATAATACATTTTCCAATTATGGTGTTGTTTTATTGTGAGCAGCTGAAGCCTTTTATTGATGTCAGCTTGTGTTTTGGTTGCAGAGCGGAGAAGCGGAGGCGCACATTTTTCCCAGAGACTTGGGTGTGGCACTGCCTCAATGTCAGGTATTTAAATCTTTATATAAATATTTCACTTGTGTGTGTGTTACATGCCTCTGGCTAGATATATCAGGTGCACCAGATTGTCTATACTTACATGGGATTTAGTCACAATCTAAAACATGTAGGAGTCGGGAAAAGCATTTGTTGGGAGAAGAAAGGAATGAGAGAGGAGAGAAAAGGTGCTAGTAAATCTGTAAGACGGATGATCCATCATGTAGCAGCATCCAAGATTTCCCCCCTCTGGGTGTGAATGTGCCTCATTTAAATTGGGCGATCTTGGAACGGATTGGTGCTTTCTCAACAGCTCCTTCCATTCATTTTCAGCCAATATAAATGAGTCGCCCATAGATTTCCATATGCTTGATTCCTTTGGATGGGACTTCAGCTCTGCCTAATTTCCTGTGAAGTCCAAAGCTCTGATTTCCCTTAAAAGTCTATTAAAGTGGATTTTGGGCAACTTTGATCAAAAGGAAGGGCGTACATGCAGTTTTTCAAGTTTATTATGCCCTGTGACCATTTGCCAAGACCAACATTAAATATGTGTTGCCAATAATGATCTCAGCCCATTCATTCAAAGAAACAGATTGGGTCAACACCTGACTGTCCCTCACACCTATCCGTTTTAAGAGTGTTTGCTGTAGTTATACTGGTGCAGGTGCTGGTGTTGACACAGGTGTTACAGACATAGAAGTAATCTACAGTGTTTCATCAAGCCCGTCCTTGTAGTCTGTGCCCTTTTTTTTTATAGCTTAAATAAAACCATGAAAGGATGCTAAAATCTTTTTACTTCCACTGCCCCTAAAGTTGTATCTCAACATGTGTCACTGGCAGCTCTGAGACTGGGGAAGCCGAGTTGCGATTGGATGTCCCAGATTCAATCACCACATGGGTGACGGAAGCCATCAGCCTGTCTGAGGAGAAGGGGCTGGGCTTAGCAAAGAGAGCGGAGCTTCGTACCTTCAAGCCCTTCTTTGTTGATTTTACGTTGCCCTATAGCTTGATCAGAGGGGAGCAGACCAAAGTTCCCCTCACTGTCTACAACTACCTGCCAACATGTTCTGAGGTAAGATGATGAATGAGACAACAAAGGGACAGAAAGCAAGCCTGTTATTGTTCTACAGCGAATGTGCATTAAGATTCATTAGCAGTTGCCTTCACAAACAAATAAGGCAACTGAGTCATATTCTTAAAGATGGCAAGGGTAGTATAAGTTTACAGAGGGGCAGCTTAAGGGGCCATAGCCTTGCTTTTACATGTTTTAGCCCATCAACTACAAACTGTGTGTAGTAAACATTAATGTCGTCCATTTTCCAAAGCATACTACACATTTTCAGATAGACTAATGGTTTTTAATCCATTGCAATATGCATTTTTATTTAATTGTCAAAAAATAATTTAGATAAGGACTGATTTGAGCAGACTCCCTGGACAGACCCTTCTTAGTGTGAGAAACACACACAAAATCACTTCACTATTCAACTGGCAAACCTGGTTGGTTGGGACACTTACTGTGAGGCTAACATCTTTCGGGATAGTATTAAACCCAGTGCGTTTCATAGTGTAACTGGAGGGCTAGTGGTGAAGCTTCTCACTGTCAAGTGAAAGCTTCAAGATGAACAAAAGGGAAGAATAGTCAGTAGAAGCAACAGAGGAGGAATATGGAAAGATAGAAGTACGACATTAAGTAAATAAAATCCATAATAATATTAAACAAAGAGTTTTAGGCAAAGTGCAAAAGTGTTTGAAAAAAAGACTGTGATCACAGAGGAGACATAGAGCATCTTCCAGGTGCTAAAAACATATGATGTGCTGTATAGGCGATGGGTTTCAAACATGCAGAACATCACAACTACTGTGATGTTCCTTTTTTTATTTCTGGATTTAACAAAACCTGTTATGGAATAACTGTAGGTAGTTAAATTGGGGGGTACAGAGGGGCTGGAAATTGTGTCCAGAGGAAGCACAGGTTTGTAATATGAAGATATGAGATTAGCCCAGAAGTACTTTTCAGGACTCTCTTTGAAGAGCCCTCTAAGCTCTATCTTGGCCTTAAATGGGTCCATCCTGCGCTCCACATGGATGACATCATGATGTTTGCAGATGAGCCTGTTAAATGGCCTGTGCGTGTGCTGCCCTGATGTCATGTTAGGTGAATATGCAAACCAGAATAGCCCTTCTTTTGATGTCCACCCCGGCAACATGTGATTCCTATATTTTATGCTCCGTTATTTACGACTTGTGGCGTGTGGATAAAGAACAGTTAAAAGATCCCTCTGCATTACGGAGCCCTCTGTGAAAATTGGACGATGAGTGGAACTTAATCCTTCAGGGAGCCTGAGAAGCATGAGTCAGTCAGCATGGAAAATTCACAATGTGATTTAAAAATTCTCCCTCGTTTTCAGAGCTTTGAGGGGAACACGCTATATGAGGGAGGGGCGTGCCTGGCAGAAATTATGTCATCGTAGCCCCTGTCAGAGAAGATCGATTGCCTCTGATTTGTCTCCTCTCCTCTCCCCTCTCACAGGTTCATGTTAAAGTTTCAGTTCCAAAGGGCATCAAGTTTGTTGGCCATCCTGGAAGGCACCACCTTACCAGAAAGAAGTGTGTCGCACCTGGAGAGGCTACTCCCACATCCATTGTACTGTCTTTCACTGAACTGGGGTCTGCTAACATCACAGGTACCTATAAAGCACAGTGAAATAAAAAATTCCTTAAAAATTCTGTGATTTCTCTATTAACTTATACTTTATTTTTATTTTAAATATTATTGTCAGAGTGGAAGTACAATGATATTCCCCCTAAATAATTTTTAAATTAGGAAACCATGAACATTTTGTCCTCATGCCATAACAGTGCCATTGAAGTCATGAGGCAAACTCAAACACTTCTCTGCAGCCATGGGTATTTGTTTTTGTTCTGCTGTATAACTGTAAACAGAACAACCTTGTCCCTATGTGGCACTGTGAAGTAGATTATTCTATAAATTCAGGAGACGGTATTATATAGTATGTCCCAGAGTCCTTTGTCACATGTCTATAAAGAAGGAAAAGGATCAGTGTTTGCTGTGTAAGAATGATTCAGGGTTTTTTTCTACGCTCATGTAAACATTGCAGATTAGGGCGTGGATAATGAAAATAAGCATCATTTGAATTCTTAAGTGGTATGGCACTTGGCAAGGCTGTCGGTCCCCTCAGTGTGATGCCTTTACAAATAGGCAGGCCTTTGACTCAGGAGAGCTCTGCTGGCCAAGGAGCTGAGCTGTGTGTGATCTGGTCACCCACCCACAGTTACAAACAGTCCCCTCCAGAGCGCATGTGAGAACAAAGCAGGCCAGCAGTGGGGGAGCAACCAGAGCTGTGCTGTGACACTCAGTGGCATGTTGATGAGTTTGCAGGTCACTGGCGGTCAATGGGCCCCCCATGGCCCCACTCCTAGTCCCCTGGCCCCTTGTGTTTCCCTCTCAGTACACACACACAAAGAGATGCTACTGGCACAGGGCCACATTTCTAATGTGCTCCCCAGCAAGAGAACTGGGAGTCCTCTTACAGACATGTTTGTCCTGTGTAATGTATGTTATGAGCGATGACCACAAATGCCTGAAAGACAGTGGAGACAATGCCTCACTCAGCTATTAGTAAAATTTGACTTCACAAACATGTTTTCCTCAAAACCCAAAATAATTTGTTGCCATGATAATGACATTTTTTAATGACATCCACTCAGAAACAGGACTTATACTACTTCTACAGACTCCTACTACTGCTAGCACTACAGATAGCCATCAAAACATTAGTGCTCAGTAGTCTCCAACTGTAATGTTTCAAGCAATAGCCTTAAGAAAAGGCTATTGCTTCAGGACCAAGGTGGTCCTGATACGACTCAGTGCTGGACTGCCTTTTTTGTCAACCATGGTATGTCAGGGAGCCAGCAACTGGCTTGTGGTGACACAGATATTCTGGACAACCTGAGTGGGTGCTGTGACAGAACTGTGTCTCTTCTGTGCTGCCCGATAGCTCGTGCCATTGCCTACAGTGAACCAAGTTGCTGTTCAGATGGACTCCAAACAGGGAAAGCAGGCAACGATGTGGATGAAAGACGGACCCCAACTGGCCTGGACTATGTTCGCAGGACTGTCCTGGTGGAGGTATGAAATCTGATATTGATCAGTGTTATTTTATAAGGCAAGACTTGCTTTACATATTGTAGTTATTTAAAAATTAAATTAGAATTTTATTGAGATATGTCCACACCTTTTCTAGTTTCTTCATTATTCTTTGTCTTTCCTGTGACATCTTTCTCCTCTCCTCGTCCTCCTTGCAGCCAGAAGGTCTGCCCAGAGAATACACCTACAGCGTCTTCTTCTGTCCCAATGGTCAGTGTCATTGTTGTTAATCTTCATGAGATTTATGGAACACAGCTGCATCCAGCCCCTAGTTACATTTCTCAAATGTATCTATGTCTAATGTCTATGCTGTGTAAATTTTACTAACCCTAAGTGCCTGAGTGTATTTTGTATTTCCATTGTCAGAGAGGATCCACATTTCCACCCCCAACAAATATGAGTATCAGTATGTGAAAAAGCCGGCCAGGATGAACCAGTTCCAGGTTGCAGTGAAGACCCACAACGATGCCCATTTTGCTCTCTCTGCCAGCCCCCATGACAGCGCAGAGATGCTAGAGATCGTGCTTGGGGGAAGGCAAAACACTCGTTCCTGGATCTCCTTGGGCAAGATGGGCGAGCCCCTGGTCAGTGCCTCCACACCAGGCATCCTCTCCTGGGACGAGTTCCGCAGCTTCTGGATCAGTTGGAAGGGAGGCGTGGTACAGGTAAGGAAGAAAAATGCGAAGTTTAGAACTCTGAAATACCCTGCGCCAACAAATGCAACAGGTTTGTGTTCAAATCATGAGTGGACGCTCTGAAACAAAAAGAGGAGGGTGAAAAAGACTCAGCAGGCCATGGGGTCTGTGTGTTAGGAGGACTGGCGCCACTTTTACTGGCATGCCTTCCGGTAAGGTCACACTTAACGGGGCTGATGTCACTGAGGACACTCGGTGAGCCATGGCCTGGTGCTCGCATGGCCCTCTCTGGCTGGCATACCGCTCCCCGACCCTGGCATTAGCTTTGCACCATTCACCAAAGGCAGCAATTAAAAGCCCGCAGAAGAGCAATGCACATTACAGTCCAATAGGATTCATTTATTTCCTTGGGGGACAATGGCATTTTAGGATGAATGAGCTGCGGGGCTTGGCCATGCATGGTCTTTGGTTTAATGTGATTACAAAGTTAAACTCTAGTACCAGCGAGGAAATGCTCTCTACATGGGTCTGTTTGTATGTTTGTGTTTGTGTGTGGGAGGTGAATGAATAACACTGGCGTCACTAACACTTGGCAGAGGGACATTATTAGTGCTCAGTATGAGGGAGTCCAAAAACAGCACCAGTTGCTTTCTAAAGAGGGTTCACTGATTTGTAATGCTTTTTTGTTGACTGCTGTCTGTTTGTGTTCTGATCCCTACAGGGAGCAGTAGTGGTATGACTAAAGAATACAAACAAAAACAATACAATGGACTGTTAATTATAAATCTGTGTTTTTCCAGAAGTGTTCTCCTTTAGACTGTCTGCATTACTTTCTCCAGGTAGGACATGGTTTGCATCCATCCAATGAATCGGTGATCCTCCACTGGGCGGGCCAGTTCCCTGGACAGGTTTTACTTTTTTTATGGCATTTATATACTAGTTGCAGTAATTTCTCTTTAAAGATAATTTAAATAATGATTTGTTTGTCCATCCAGGTGCGTCACATTGGCTTCTCAACAGGCTGGGGCTCAGTTGGAGAATTTAAGATCTGGAGGAAGGAAGACTCTGATGAGAACCACAATGAGGCCTTCACCCTGGGGGTCCCTCACAACATGGTGCCTGGATCTGAGAGGGCCACTGCACTTATGATTGGTATTATTATTACTGTATTATTCTGTGTGTAAGAAACACAGACTGGTTTATTATTTCAGTCATACTTTTTTCAGCATTCATTAAACTTTGTTTTAAGTAGATTGGTTTCATTTGAATGGAAGAAAAATACAGTACATTGTGCAGTATGAGTAGCTAAGTAGCCATTGTGTATCTGTGCACCTGTATCAGGGGATGTCATGGGGCCAACCCTTAATAACCTGGACAAGCTGTTGCGGCTGCCCTTTGGATGTGGGGAGCAGAACATGATCCACTTTGCCCCCAACGTCTTTGTGCTCAAGTACCTGCAGAAGACCAGGCAGCTCAGCTCTGAGGTTGAGAACGAAGCAACTGACTACCTGCTGCAAGGTAAAGAAACTGCAATCTAACTGCATTTTGGTTTTCATAACACATTGTACCCTTAGACCATTCTTTTAATGCAAACATGTCCCAGTGGGTTAAAGATGACCTCCCTAAACTTTCTGTTGCTCTCCTCGCCTCTTATCCTGTGTCAGGTCTTTGTCAGGTCTCTTGTACGTGTCAGGGAGATATGGGTTTGAGATTTGGACACTTCACTATTGATTACTTGAAATTTTAATAATCTGACTTTTAGTGATTTGTTCTCCTGATGTGATCGCTGTAAATTGGTTTGGATGTGATCGCCAGCAAAATGTTTAAAAAGCTGAGTATCGGTAGCACTAATAATTCTTGCTTCATATAAACTGTTTTCTTGGACGAATTCTTTTGAACAAGCATGAGTCAGCGACTCAGCATTTGTCGCCGACTGAGCCTTTGGTACCACAGATTCCATCCGTCTTTCTCTACAGTCCACTGGTGAGATAACGGATGACATGTTTATCTGAAGATGCGCTGCATTCCCAAATCCCTGCTGACCTACCTCCAGTTAGCTAGCAGCTGTTTAAGCAGAGGAAACAAGAGCATCAGTTAACCTCTCAGAGTGTGCTGTGAATCTCAACACGTCAAATCCCTCCTAGCCCAGCTGTGTGCAAAGTGGTTTCATGCTGAGAGGAAGGAATGTTTTCTAATTACTGGCAAGTTGTATATTGTTGTTGGGTTTTCTGGAAACTCTTGGAGTGAAGTTTACCTTGGATAATTTACTCAGAGTTACCAGTCTTTTCTCCACCTCCTACATTTTTTCTACAGCTCTACCTGCCTTGATCAGATGGAAAAGTCCATGAGTTATTTTAATGCATTCTGACATTGGAAATGGCATTGAGGTTGACCTTAAGATGGGAATTCAGATAGTGAGCTATATACAGTACAGGAACAAACATACTATTATTTCCTTATTAACTAGATGGTGTTTTGTTTTGTTTTGTGTTGTATTTTTTATTATTATCAAAATTAGTGGTAAGGGCTGAAATCACCCTCTTTGATCACAGTGTGGAGCACCTGGACACCTTTGCGTAGTTACTCTATTATAATTGCATAATCACTGTGACAAGCGCAAACTGCTTCATCATGTGTGCAGCAACAACAAGGGCATGTCCAAGCACACTTGGTATTTTCGTTCATATATTAAGGTGCAGCTGGCCATGTACACAAGAGTTGGGTTAAGTTCACTATGCTTCACATCATTTGCATGCAGCTCATTGAACCTCTGTTCCCAAGTTTGTACTTCATGCTCAGTGCATAACAAAAAAAAAAAAAAAAAAAAAAAAGAAGAAATGAATGGTCAGAGAGCATTTTAAGGTCAGGACAATACCACATGTTGAAGTGCTGTTTTTGCCAGCCTTTGCACCACCTGTAAAATATTGCCCAGAGTTCAGTCCCACCTTGTTACTTCTGAGTTCCTCTGACTGAACTTCAGAGGTCACACGATGAAAGAAGAACCTTTGGTTAAAATCCCGATACTTATATAGAACATTAAATACAATTAGTTTTCAATTCTGTGTACCCTCAAAATGTCTTTCTTTCTTGTAGTTTGTGCACATTTATCCCATTACGAACAGTCTGTAGGAATCCATTGGAATGCATTTTTGATTCTTTTTTTTTTTTTTAAGTTTTTTCTCTCCAGTGATGAATAGAAAAAAGTTGAAATTTCCTACAGACTTTTCAGACTCTGTAAAAACTGAAAAAGAGAGCAAATAATTTTGGTGATTCCTCAGTGATTTTGAGGAACTGTTATTTGTTGAAGGTTCTCTCCCACCACCTCACCCATTCTTTATTCTTATCCAGGCTACCAGAGACAACTGACCTACAAACGCCAGGACGGATCCTACAGTGCCTTCGGAGAGAGGGATTCCTCTGGCAGTATGTGGTAAGTCATTGTAGGGGTAGGCTGCTGAAGTTTACACAAGTCATACCAGCCAAACTGCGCTTAGCTGTAGCCACATTCTTCAGCTTTAACTGGAACATAGATTACTGGCCAAAGCAATCAAGTTTTTATCAGCATCTCAGTACGCTGTGCTCAAATTAATCTATTCCTGTTGGTGTGTTTAAATCACTGGCAAGTTTTTCCTCTGAGTGTTTATTTCATGTTTACACTCCCTGGGGGTAGGTAGGCAGACAGAACCATCTCATAATATTTATAAAAAGTGAAATCAATGCTCTCAATGGGGAGCTCCACTGCTTGCATTTTGAGGCCCACGCACAATCTGCATACCTCTGGTTGATTTATGAGCTGAGGTGGGTATTATGATATTTAATAGAGCTAACACTGTGAAACAGCAGGTTACATAAACGACAGAGAATCATAAACAAACTACATAATTGGATCCCTGAGGTAGGCAAAGCTGTCAAGATTTATTTGCAGTTAATCAGGGTTCATATCCGTCGCACTGAGTGGACCCATGCTGCTTTGGCCCTGCAGACAAGCTCTTAATGCCACTATTGGAGACACTGTTATAAGTTGTCTGGAGCCACTTCCCCAAATGGCTCTCTACGTTGTTTTTTTTTTTTTTTTGACATGGCCTAGAAAATAGAAGCGGTGCATGCCTCTTAATGACTCACTACCTCGGTGTAATTGGTAACATTAAACTGCCATGGAAACCTTGAACTCTTCCCCTGATGACTGTGAGAGGATATGAGGATGTAACAAGCAGCACTTTGGAGTTTTCCTTGGCACCCAGGGCAATAAGTGTGGTTGTGGGCACAACACAGATGGTGAACCTTCTGTAAACCTGCATCAGACACTTTATGAATCCATCAACAACACGTTTGCATCCAGAACAAGCCCAGCTTTTGTTTTGGTTCCAGAGTTCACAAGTAGAGCAGTGCATTTACTGCCTGCTTAAAAGCACCCGTAATGCAGTGTTAATGTATTCCAGCTTGTAAAAATGTATCAGAGTGGAAATTGACAAGTTCTGTTTAAAAGAATGACAAGGGCTGGCAGGAGTGGTTTGGTAGGTAACACTGGCCATCTCTGCTGCAAAGGCTGTTAACACTGCACCGAGTGGACTAAAAGTTCACTGACTTAATATTATTCAGAAGCGGGGAGACACTGATGGGCAATGATGGATGTTATAGAGTATGTATTTAACCCCTCGCTCTTTTTTATGTTGGGTTGAATAAAAAACTGCCTGCTGTTTCGCAAATATAGAAATATGGACTTAAGGGAATATTCTAGTTGGGTGTGAGTTTCTGCATCAACCTTTTTCAGCCTTACCCTTAATTCCAAACCTGAATATAGATTCACTATTTAAATTTTATAGTCTTTCTTTTCTTTTTTTTTTTTCACTACTATCCTCAGTGGAACTGATGAGGTTTTGTTTTGTTTTTTTTGTTTTTTTACACACAAACAACATGACTACAAGACCATAAAGGAAGCCCTTGAGTTTTCTTATGTTCTTCCATATTAGCTAACTGAGCTAAACTAAAAAAAATGCTTTTAACAAACTTGTCAAAAGTTTGCTCCCTCCTTATATAATTATCTTTAAGAGTGGGGCAGTATATTTTTCACATTCTCTGACAGTCTCAGTCCTTGGCTCTACATGTTGAGGCTGGCATGGCATTTGTGTGTCTGCCCAGAGACTTCTCCGACAGCGTTAGCAGGGTTGGGGGGCTGAATACCAGAGATTGAAAAAACTGATATCTGCTGCTGCATTAACCTAATATCCATTTCCACTTCTCTGCCAAACTGGCAAGCCGGCCCTTCTTTCTTTCTTTTGCTATTGCTTGGATACAGAGTTGTACTAGAGGTGTGTATTTGTAAAACGAAATCACTCGATGGTCTGTATGTTCACTTAATATGAAGTCATGTAGGCTTTCACGAAGCTGTCATCCACAGACAGCCTGCAAAGCAAATCCTAAGAGCTGAAAATATAGACATGTCCACCAAAAGGTAATAGAGAAATGATCAGCCACAAGCAGATGCATGCAAACATTGTATATTAGTATTTTGTTTACTCTAGTTCCAGGGTGCTTTCTGAAACAACACACCAGCAAAATCTCAATAGTTGAATGCAAGAAAAAACAAAACAAAAAAACCCACTTAAACAGGAGTCAGGAACACTTTCTCCAAGTCCAGCTCATAACATTCCCCTTTAAGCTTATCAACCTAGGCTTTATCAGGGAGCACACCCATGTATTGTCTTTTAAAAAATACTTCAGATCTACCCTTTGAAGTACGGAGATGGATAAGGGTAGCTCAGAGAAGAGATCTGGGAGTGAGAAGTAGGAAAACAGGAGAAAGAAAAATGGAGGGGAGGAAGGGGGGAATTGGAAGGTGGTCACCTCAGCCAAGGGCCGAATGGTGGAAGTGAACCTCTCTAGTGCTTCCTTCCTGCCCCAAACTAAATCATATTTACACTTTCCAATACCTTTCCCCGGGGCCTGACATTTAAAGACTGTGACACGATATTACTTAACATTATAAAAATTCCACCAGGCTTGTGGCTTCATCCCTAGTTTTGTCTCCGGGGAGAAATAACATCCAGGTTTCAGCTACGGAAGATTTAATGTTTTGCTTTATGAGAGCAAAGTTCTTTTTTTCCTACTCATCTCCCCTGGTGCTCTCGCTTGGATGCTTGCTCTCACTTACGAGCTGCATTGAGAAACCAGAGCATGACCTGTTTGTTTATTTCTTCATTTCCATCTTGCGTTTCTTTCTTTTTATGGCAAGCAGCTTGCTTCATCCTATAAGTCAGTTGTGGTCAGGGGTGCTGTAATGGAATGTCTTGCTGTCACTGAGGAGTTGTTGTTCAAAGACTGCAGCTTGCGACCACTACCGGGAGGTCTGTTGTTTATGGATGAGTGTGTGTTTATTAGCTCAGCCGTGTCCCCTAGGGCTGACCTTGGCCTTTCTCCGTGATTCCCCTGGTCCTTCTACGCTGTGGCCCACTAAAACCACGGCTCATAAAGTTTCAGTTGCACTCCCAGGCCAGCCAGGTTCACAACCTTCGTCCCTGGGATCCATGTTTGTATAAGTTGCGGGAATGCTTTTGGGGAATCTCCGACTCACATGCAGAAACATACTTGATTGGCCTGCATGTGATTTCACATTCTCAAGAGCACAGCTGTCGCATCCTGTAGCGGTGATCAAACCCTGCCGCACCCATCTTCTCCCCTCCTCACTTCCTTTCTTTTTTTCCATTTCATCAGATCCGTCTATACATACTAGTCCTCTTGACAAAAACATCCCTCCATCTACACTCTTCGCCATCACCCTGTTGACAGATTGAAAGAGTGTGGCCGGTTGAAAAAAGCGATTGCTTTCAAACTCTTGATAGTTAAGTATTTTTACAGGATGTGCCGGCACATGTTTTTAAGGAATCTCTTGATTACCTCTCCTCTCTTATCTCTTTCCCCTTTCCTTTACCCTCTACCATCTTTATCTGTCGCACCCCTCCACCTCCATATCACCTTCCTCTAGGTTGACAGCGTTTGTGCTCAAGTCCTTTGCTCAGTCTCGGGGTTTCATCTTCATTGACCCTGAGGAGCTTCGTGCAGCCAAGTCCTGGCTCATCAAACATCAGCGGGACGATGGCTCCTTCCCTGCCATGGGACGCATCCTCAACAAAGACCTGCAGGTAAGCCAGTGTCTAGTTGGATGTTGGATGGGGTTAAAAACAGAAAGTCTTGATAAAGGGGTGGGATTGGTTCTTCTACCCTGAGACTGTGAAATCACATGCAGGACTGGAGCATTAGGATCACTTTCCTACAATCCTTTAAACTAATTGTATGAATCTACGTCCCTCTGTATAATTATGTTTTTAGTGTGTTTGTGTGTCAAGTGAAAGCTAACTTTGCACCGTCCAGCTAACCAAATATTTACACTCGGGTACAAGTGAAGGCCGAGTTGTTTGTTTACTAAGATACCTTTTCCAGAGGCCGACATTCCTGACATTCCTATTTATTGAGATTAATTTTTGTATGAAAAATTCTTCTGACCTCTGAGAATATGACGAGATGGAGATCTCTACAGCTTGAAAGTAACTGAAGGCCAATGTATGCGTTTGTCCACAGGGCGGGATCCATGGGAAGATCTCACTTACAGCTTATGTGGTAGCAGCTCTCTTGGAGACAGGGATAACCACAGAGGTAAGCCATCACACAGAATAGTATGTCACTGCAGTCTGTGCCTCTCACACCACAGTCACTCCTCAGAGTAGAGGTTTTCGACGGACCAAGTAGTGTTTAATTTGGCGGTACTGAAGCCCACTAAATAAAAAACTAATTAACATGTTCCACTTTGCCACACTGGATGCTGTTGCTGTAAAATCTGAGCTATGATTTCAGTGCCTTTTAATCATCAAGAGAAACACACAGTGAACTACCTGTCCCCACTTAAAGCACATACTCCTGTAGCCCATCCTACCAGCCTGGGTCATGTGTGGACGTATCGCTGCATTCCTGATAGTTGTGAAGATGGATGTGCTGGCAGTCAGCCTACTCATATTTGTTATGCCCCAGTGCTGTTAATCTAATATCTAATCACGTTTTGGACTACATTAAAAGATTTAGGCTGACGTGTAGAGACAATTGAGTGCCATGAAAGACACCCTAGGTTACATTCCTCTCTTTATCCTTCCTGCTGCTTCAATTGTTGCTCTACTGCTCTCTCTTTTTTTGACTTCATTTTCCTTTGCTATCTTACCAATAACCATCATTAATAATTTAACAACTTCACCATGTGTGTTGCTCAGTCGCTGAAAGACACTGGAAAGGGAAGAGTTACAATAAAAGTCTCCTGAGATTGTCCTCAGCTTGTGTTGGAAATTCCTGTGACATAAAAGCCGCTAAACATCTGATTGTTTTTGTCTTTCCATTTGTCCACATAGTTGACTTTTTATTTAGCATTTCCTCTCCCTGGCTCCTCTCCATCCATCTGTCTCTCCTCGTTTCCTCTGCTATCTATCCCAAAGGGCTTCTTCTGAGGAGCTGTCCTTTTACAACTGATAAAAACAGTGAAGGTATCCATCACATCAAAGCAGAACCTTCACCGCCCTTTCAATTTCACTTAATTAAAAGATGACTGCTGCAATTATAGTGAGTGGCTCTGGAGGCCTATCATCTCATGGATGAGAGGGAAGGTCACATCTGCATGAGATGAAAGTAAACTCTCAGCTTTCTAATGACCAAAATGGATGTTTATTCAATAACTGTATCTGAGCAGAAGAGAGGGTTGTGAGTTAAGACAGGGCAGCCTCTAAACAGCTGAACACTAACAGAGATGATGATGATAATGTTTGTGTTTGGAAAAGGTATGCCTAAGGTCGTGTCATGTAAGATGATGATTGCAGTGGAGAAATTAGATTGTTGCAGCAGATAAGACAGAATACAATGTTTTGTAAACCATCCATGGAGCCAACACACCACCATTCACAGTTTTCAGTTTTATCAGCTGAGAGTCACTGCTTTAGTTCAGCTGTGTCTTCCATTGCAGAGCAGCTTCTATCAACATCACACTCAAACACAACAAAGCAATTTTAGTCTGTGTTCTGACATTTTAAAATATTCCTCATTTTGTGTTTTTCCCAGTAAAACATTCCCCTGAACTCTATTAGAACTATGCAGCATGCAGAATGTAAATCGGGCAAAGCCAAGGAATTAAAAATTATAAGCTGTCTGTATGGTTTTATTTGTAATGATATGTTATTTAAAAACATATGCTCTAAAAAAGCTCTTCAATTTCATATTTAAACAATGTGAATGTGTGCAACTCTAGCTATATATGAGTTTCCAGACGTGCAAATGTGCCACTAATATGACTATTCAGAAAATGTGAGTTTCCCAGAAATGTTTATCTCTTATTTGGTACAACACTACCAAAACAGAAAATGATGTTTTACAAAGTCCATCTGTGGCACGTCTCATAGTCATGTTGATCATTACCACTAACACATGTTCATCTGTGTTTGTCTCACGTGTTATCCCGTCTGATCCAGGAAGAGAAGGTGGCAGTGGCCAAAGCCAAGAATTTCCTGGAGAGCAACACCTACTCTGCTGATGACCCTTACACCACGGCCCTGTCTGCATACGCCTTGGCTCTGCTACGCAGCCCTTACGCCCCGCTGGCCTTGCGCCGCCTCAACCACATGGCCATCACTCAAGGTACTGCCACACTCATCACTGTGAGCAACCTGATTAGCAAGTCACTGGTGGCTCATTCATTTGAAGCCAAGTACTGGACAACAGATGTATGAACAGGTGATTCATTCATTCATAAAAAAATCACAGGAGTGATTCAGTGTAGAAATATACGGCTCGTTTCCTTGATCGGGTCTTTGCAATAGTACAAAAGAGTCTCCTGCGCTAAGGCTGCTCACAGTTAGAAAGGCAGTCAGACAGAAGCTATAGGGCAGCAACAGTTGTGAAAGTAGCTGCTGTAGTTCCCAGCAGTAGTTCGATCCACTCCTCCCTTTCGTTTCCTTATCTCACTGTTGGTTTCCTTTGGCCGTTTCCTTCTCTTCCTCTTCACTGAATCTTTCTGCAAGCTTTTGCAGATTTGATGCAGCTGAGGGGAACACAAAAATATTCTTACTTGATCTCACTAATTTTTATTTGCCAAGTACAATGAAGGCACAGGGCTTGGTTGCATAGTTGCTGAAAGATTCAGACAATTAGGATAATGATACAATGAGTCATATGATACAGGATGTTCCTCTTGCACCCTCTTTGTCTTTATCTCACTTTGTTCCTCTCTTTAGATGGACTCACCCATTGGAGTCTGACCGGCAGCACTGTGACAGATGAGGACACTTTCATGGGCTTCAGTGATGGCCTCTCTCAGTCAGGTATACTGTACATCCATTAATGTTATTTTAATTCCCCCAAAATAAAAATGCAGAGTACAAATAAGAAGCTTCATAATCAGTTCTGTTTTTTTGTGTTTTTTTTTTAATCCCAGTGGTGTCGGCAGAGGTGGAGATGACAGCCTACGGTCTTTTGACCTACACCCTCCTGGGGGATGTGGCTTCTGCCTTACCTGTGGTCAAATGGCTCTCCCAGCAAAGGAATGCCTTAGGTGGCTTCTCCTCTACACAGGTAGCCCTGTTTCTCTGGCTTCTCCTCTCCTTTGGATTAAACGCTCAAGGCAGCATCAATGTAAAGTTAACTTTTCTTAAAACCCCCTGTACCAGGACACGTGTGTGGCTCTGCAGGCTCTGTCAGAGTACGCCATCCTGTCCTTCGTGGGAGGGGTCAACCTCACCATCTCACTGGCCTCCACCAACCTGGACTTCCAGGAGACCTTTGAACTCAACAGGGACAACAAGAAACTCCTTCAGAGTGCCAAGGTAATCACATCCACGAGTCTGAGTCTGCTCCTCAGCACTTTATTAACATTAATTGTAAATTCTGCTAATGATTGCCGGTGCTTCAGAGGGGACATTTCACTTAGCTGAGACCCCTGCACTTTAAGGCAATTTAGAAACTTCTCCCTCTTGATTACAGTGATTGATGAACAGCTATGTACCAGAGCCACTCTCTGGCAATGAACATTAGTCTCTGTGTTTCCATGTCCGGCTGTTTAGTAGCCAGAACGGCTTCACGCTGCCAAACCAAACCAGGCTGGATTTCCCAAAAGAACCTAGTTGGTCTGTTGATTTAATAGCTGTGTTTTATTGGTCTGTTTGCCCACACATTGCAAACTTGACAGTGTGGGCACGAACTACCTTTGGCCAGGGCACAGTGGCGCTAGGTCGGTGCTGCTGTGTGTGTAAGCTAGAGTGGTTCAGGTGAGAGTGCAGTGCGCTCTCTCTGCCGGGCATGTTCCTCCGCTGTGATTAGTGGTGTCAGCTTAATTGGGGGCAATTAAGCCCTGCTGGTTAGTAGCCAGGGAACCACTAGTGGCAGTTCAGCAGCCTACAGCATTCATTCACTTGATAAATGACTCACTCACCTCTCCTTGCCCCCTCTGACTCTCTTTGTTTCTTCTCTTTCTTCTGTCTCTCTTTTTCTCAGATCCCCAGTATCCCCACAGGCCTTTTTGTGAGTGCTAAAGGAGAAGGCTGCTGTCTCATGCAGGTATTGTAGTACTACATACACAAGCCTACACAAACATTTGAACATTGCCCAAAAAGGAACTGTAATGCTACACTTACTGCCCGGGCTCACAGCAAGAATTATTGGACCATGGCCCAATAATGCCCGAATTCCTCCCTGTAAATTGGAGTAATCTGGTAGAGTTTAGCCAGTTGTTTTGGAATGTGTTGATCATTCATGTTGATTCCTGTTGTGGTCCCCCGGATAGGATGCTGTTTACTTTTACCTTGTCACACACAAACAAAATCCCCTTTTTTATAAACATGAGGAGTCATTTTTCCTCTTTGTTGGATGATATTCTATCCTCTCTTCTTATCACCAATGTTTACACATTTGTCTGCTTTAAAACCAAACAAGGCGTAAATTAAAAGCATGCAGGATCAAAAGTGAATGTTTTTAGAAACCTGTATGTGAGATACAACTTGATTTCACTGAGGCAGAGCCGGATAGAGCAGCGGATGTTGTGTTCTAACGTCTTCCAACTCGTTCTCAACAGCAAGTTTCTCACACACAAACACACAATTTCTTTCTTCACACCCCTCTACCGTGCTACTTTCTCTCCATCCGCACCTCTTCATGCGTCACCACACCTCTCTGACAGCCCCTCAGGCCAGCAGCACCTGGGCTTTAATGAAATACAAGAGCAGAGCTATCAAAGAGACCTGCCTGTGTATGTGTTTGTAGATATACTGTATGTGATGAATATACGTCCTGTGCCTCAGGATTATTATTTAGTAGCTTTGAAAAGGTCTCAAATCACACTGGATGATTTATTCAGAATTTGTACAGCTCTGGCAATACTAATCTTCTGTAAAATTAAAACGAGCGTCAATGCAGTGAGTTGTCCTCAGGCTGAAATAGTAGTCTGCTGAATGCATGTCTTGTGTCCAGTGAGTATGGTTTGTGGTTATGCTTTAAAGTGCTGCCTAAGTCTTTTTTTTCCTGCTTTTCTAGTCTCTTCAAGGCCGGAGGTCTTAAATATTTGAACTCTGAGTAGTTTGTTGCCAAAACTTGTGTCTTTCATGTAGCTGTCAAAAAGTTATTTAATTAATTTTGTTTCTTCATACATTTTTTTTCTTTTTACAAAATAGTTTCCTCAAACACATACCAAATGTTTGGCAAACAAATGAAGACCTGCTTTGATAGTAAACATGGTGGCAAGCCATCGATTCAGTTCAAGACCTAATGTGCTAAAACAAGGGGAAATGTGCACTGAATTTTGTTCCAAATTTTATGGCTTTTCATTTCAATTTGTGGTTTCACAAATACGGACATTAGAGGAGAAGTCAGCCACCAAAGTCAGCAGGATTCATCTTCTGGGAACCACGAATGTCTGAACTAAATTTCAAGGCAACCCATCCAATAGTTGTTGAGATATTTCATTAAAAACCAAAAATGTCAACCTGCTGGTGGTGCTAGACAAAAAAGTCGGGGAATCAGCAGAGTCAGTAGACTGGGGACCATGAATGTCTGTACAAAATTTCATGGCAATTCATCAAATAGTTGTTGCAGTGTTTCCATTTGGACCAACAGACCATCAGACAGAGCGACTGTGCCATCCCCAGAGCCATGCCACTAGCATGGCTAAAAGAATTTTGCCATACATGGATTCCAAACCACAAAACAACCAATACAGTGAGAGTAAACGTAGGCATAGGACAGTCCTATCAAAGTGAGTGTTGATTAAAGTCAGATTTCATAACTGCATACCATGAGTACAAAAGCCTTGTCATTTGTTTTTTCTTTCTTTCGATGTACCAGTAGTCAGGCTGCTCAGTTTGAGCATTTAATTTTTCTATTTTGTGGATAACATTCTTAAATACTATAGTCCTGCTGCTCTCTGTGTGTGTGTAGATTGATGTGTCTTACAACGTACCTGACCCAGTATCCAAGCCAGCCTTCCAGCTCAAAGTGGACCTGAAAGAACCTCTTCAGGAGCGGCACCTGCAGCCTCCCTCCTCCTCCTCCTCCTCATCTTCCCGTCATTCTTCCTCTCGCCCCCGGAGCCGTGCTGACAACCGCTCTGAGCTCAACCGGAAGCGCCGGGCACCCATCGATGATGATGACCCAGCAGCCCACCAGGACAAAATGGATTTCCACATCTCACTGGAAGTTTGTGCCAGGTAGAACGCACTCTGTGTACAAATAAAGAAGTGGGCCTGTATACATAGCTCGGCTGCTCACAACACCTTCATCCTGACTCCAACTTTCTGCCTAGGTGGCTCCATTCAGGCTCGTCCAACATGGCCGTCATAGAAGTTCCCATGATTTCTGGTTTCCGAGCAGATGTCGAAAGTCTAGAGAGGGTAGGTAATCACATAAACACGCAAGCACACATTTTGCCAGAGGTTAAGAGACTGCACATCATCATGAATATACACAGTTCCACAGACACCCACTGGCTGTTGTTGTTGGTCACACTGGCTCAGAGATTGCTAGACACGCAGTGCAAGTAGTCAGGTAAGTGGCCAAACTGAAAAACAGGTAGAAAGAAAGGCAGATGCATCCACATCTGGAGGCCATTTGATGAAAAGCAGTATGTCATGGAATTTCAGACTCCTTCTGTTTCCTTTGGAAACCTCAGACTCACGTGTACATGTTCACACCCACACGGGATGCCTCCTTAAACAAACACACGCATACTTTGGATATGGGCATTATTCCTGTGGTGCAGTGGAAGGTGTTTTGGTGTAAATATCTGTCAGAGCAGGAAGGAGTCAAGTGTTTACCCGACATTCCCTTCATTGTTGTTTAATGTCGTTGTTCGGAACAGCTCCTGAAGCCTTGAAATGGGAACAGGTCCTCTAAGTACTGTGTGTTTTTTACACAAGCAAAGTGAAAGTATTTGAAGGTATTGAAGGTCTGCACTCTATGTGTGTACGTGTGTTAGAAACCGTCGCAGTCACGAGAGTGGTCATTAAGATGAGGGCGCTTTTTTATGGTGTTTTTTTTTAGGTATGATGAGAGAAAGACCAGCCAGCTCAGGCCCTGTGGAGTTACAATGTCTCAGGGTCAGCGGCCATCTGGCCTCTCTGGGCCTACGAGACCAAATACACACTCATGCCACTGGGTCTCATGGGGCACAGACTTAGAGAGCACTTGTATAGTTTACAGAAGGCAGAGGAAAGAGATAGATATACTGTATACACAGAAAGGAAAGTCAAGGAGTAACATTGGTAGGATATATGGGTGAATTTAGAAATGGCTACGCTCTTGGAGAATGAGAGAAAGTGAAAGTAAATTAAAGGGCTGGATCCAGGTCAGCTCCCTAGCCACCCATCAGAGGCTTGTCCCTCATTACTAGACAGTTATAGGGTCTTAGTCGACAGGCTTCCACCTCCAAAGGAGCCACCTCTCTGGCTACCTGGGGAGATGTTAAACACTCGCACACCTACACACACACACATACACTGCTGAGAGCATGTCAGTTGAGGCTGACCTGAGTTGTAGTGGCTAACAAGCTCAGTTTACACCCCTGCTGGCCTCCCTTGGAGTTTTACTGCTGCCTGCTCGACCGCCACTTGCATTCCTCAATTTATGGTGGCAAGCTTGGCTTCTACAGTCATGTCTAGTTGCTTTCATGGATGCTGCAGTCATGAATGATTAGTCCGGTGACTGACTGGGAGCTACCATAGCCATGGTTTCTTATCACCCAATATAATGAGCTTTGTTTAACGGCCCAGAACACACTGTGAGTATAACATTTGAGCTATGGGAGTTCATTGGCAATTCTTCGTTGCTAGATAGACAAACAATGCTTTCGTAAACAGAGACCAATTGTGTAGTGTGTGTGTTTGAGAGAGAGAGTGTGTACGTGTGTGTGTGTCTCGGTGGCGCCAGCTCAGGCTGAGCACCTCATAAACCCCTGCTGTCCAAAGGCTGCCACCTTTGACAGAATGAAAAATCCCCCTGTGGGGGGAATTAACTCTGCTGGCTCTCTATGCACACACTGAAAATTGCAGTAAACAGCTTCCTCATTACTCATTCATACACTCGTATTTATTAGAAATGGCCATGCCTGTCTAACCCAACCATACGTTTGTGCACAAGGTTCGCGAAACACCAGAAACTCACTTAGTATAAAACTCTGATTAGGCGATCGCAGAGGAAAGTTATAATCCCATGTTGATTTTAACTAATATAAGCCCAGCCAGACCAATGATTGGTGACTTGTATATTTTTCATCTCGGTCATCATGTCGTGGTAGATTGTATATTCTTTGCGTTCCAGTTGTGGTTCACAGAACACGTTCAAACAGAAAGACAGGGTGGTGAGGGCACTGTGCAGCATAGTGTGTTTAAATACAATTCAGTCAATAACAATTAACTGTACATGTAGACAAAGGGCAAGCATTTATGACAGCTGAGGATGAGGATTTTGCAAAATGGGATGCTCCTTAGTGGCAACCTGTCCAAATGGCTTTTCGGACCTTTTGGACATATTGACCCAGGGCTTTGTTAGTCAACCCAGGGTTTTGGTTATATGTTTAGCACATTATATTTAATCCTCTGTAAATAGTAAACCCTGATTTGCATGAGGCGGAGCTGTCCAGTCTGCTGTGGTGCTGATTAGTGTTCATGTCCATGTGCATGGCTACTACGGACGCTCAGTTGGCAGGTTAAACTAATGTAGCTTAATAGTCCTGCAATAAGTCCTAACTTCATGAATGTTCTGTTTTTGTTGAAACTGTTTTCCAACTCTAGATTTTCACAAGGTAATGTCAGAGACTGTTGTGAAGGATCTCATAAGTATTTCAAAAAGTATTTCCCACCATAAGGCTTCACCAAGGAAACGAATGACGCACGCACACACTCAAAGACAATATATGTCTTCCTCAACAGCTGCTGATGGATAAGAGAGTGGGTCTGAAGAGATATGAGCTGAATGGGAGAAAAGTGTTGTTCTACTTCGATGAGGTGAGTTTAATCCAGATTCCTCATTGCTGCATGAGTCAGGGTTGTGCACACGTGAAAGTGTACTATAGTGATGGTGGGTGAGAAGAAAAGTACTCAAGAGTGTTTGCACAGGGTTGGGGAGTATTTAGAGCATGTGTTAGTGTTTTGATGTCCATATTTGCATCTGCCTCCATTTGCATGGGTTTCTGGGTGTTTTTGTAAGTATTTTTTTCTGTATTTGCCACCCCTTTTTAGATTCCCAGCCAGTGTATGACATGTGTGGCCTTTCAAGCTGTCAGGGAATACATTGTGGGCAAGACAGCGCCTGTTCCGGTCAAGATCTATGACTACTACGAACCAGGTGTGCCTCTGATGAATATACTGCTCTTTAAAGAGTTACAGAGCAGGAAAAACATCTAACTCACCATGATTTATGCAGTGGCTTTTTTTGTGGAATTTTTTTTTTTTTAAGTTTATGACCTAGTTATGGTGAGCGTCATCATTGTTTTGTGTGTGTGGATGTGTGAACGTGCCGGTGTGGGTCTCTGCTTGTTTTGCAGCCTTCGAGGCCACCCGGTTCTACAACGTTAGCGAGAGCAGTCCGCTAGCACGGGAGCTGTGTGATGGACCCACTTGCAATGAGGTGGAGAGTTCAACCAATCAGTGGATAGGTGAGATTTATCCTACATCCTTAATGATACACAGATACCCCATTTCCCTCAGTCTCTTAATTTATTTTTGTCTTTTTTTTTGGCGCAGGTTTTGTGCAGGCAAACCAGTGCAACAATGTGTTTGGCTGTCTGGAGGAGGAGCAGTTTGAGCGTTGCACTTGCTACAGGGACTGCGGTTATGATGGGGAGCCGGTTTGTGGGTCAGATGGGCAGCTCTACCAGAACCAGTGTCAGATGGAGGTGTTTGCTTGTCGAAATGGGACACGCATAAAGCAGGTTCCACTGTCCCAGTGTCCTCACAGTAAGAGCTCTCTCGTCGCACAACACCTGACATCAGCGGGACTTGCACTACTACAGCCTGGTTCTAGACATCTGTATCTCCAGCCACATCTCAGATTTGTTCAAAGATTTAAATATATGTCTACTGGTTGGAGAAACAGTCGACCTATCAGAGATTAGTTGGCAGGACTAGAAAGGTGGATGTGTTTTTCTTACCTATTTCACTATCCAGCTGTATTACTGAAAAGCAATGCCAGAAAAACTGACACAGAAGTTTGACACAGAAGTACAAGTTGTCACAAATCAAGGTACAGAAATAACATCTCTTAATTAACATATTCCTTTGATCAATGTGAAAAAATTAAAGCAATATGGCAGCTTCCAGATCAACCAACACTGGCAGGATGGGCATGTCACACACTACTGATTGGTTAGGGCAAAAAAAAAAAAACAACGAAAACAAGAAATGAGCTAACATGAGCTGTGAAATTTAGTTTAGGCTAGTCACTGTATTCAAACTAGTATCTACTGTATAGTGTTTATTTATAGAACATAAATAGTAGGTGTGCATATCCCAAAACTTTTCTTCCCTTTAGAGTAAACAAGTATTTGTCTGTGTGAGTGTATGTTCTTAGGAACTCTTGTGTAATCGTCCACATGTCCATTGTGCATGCATCTGTACGTATCTCCGTTCATGCCTATGCTCACCTGTGTGTGCCATGATCTGAGCTGTGGAAACAGCTGTTCAGGTGTTGAGCTGATTACTGGATGAGTTTTCTGAGGAGAGCTACCCACCGTGCACACACACACACACACACACACACACACACACACACACACACACACACACACACACACACACACACACACACACCCTCTCTTGCTCTCTGCTGTATTACAGGGCTCTGTCCAAATGACAGAGTGCTTTTGTCCAGCCCTTTGAAATCCTTGTCACATTCCTTTCCGACGCACAGCCCAACAACAAAGGAGCCTTCATGTTGTGGAGCAGATTGGGAAAAGACATAGACAAAACTTTGGTGGGAAAAGACCTCAGTTTGTGCCAAGTGGTTCGTGCTGTGTAGATTATCAAAAGAATCGTATTTTTGTTTAGCGCTCCCTGGCCTTGTTTGTTTGTGTATGGTTGTGTTGGGGGACTTTCATGTCACCATTTCCCCATTTTGGAAAGGAAAAAGATATAATTTGTTTCCACACATGGCCCCTTTGGCCATGGTTTGGCCCCTGCTATTTTTGGAAAGATTTTAATGCAGGCTTCTGTTGAGACAGAGTGTACATCATTGTTTTGCCAAGAAGGGTTGCTCAGTGGGGTGGATAATGCTTCTGGCCAGTATTTAGATTATGCAACACTGAAACTCTGTTTAATTCATTACTAGCCACATAAACGTGAATAATCAAACGAGTGTGTGTTTGTATTTTCAGTAGAGACCACGGTGGAGGACAAGCAGCCGACAGCAAGCCAGGATACTGAGCAGCCCTCAGTGCCTGTACACACAGGTAACTTCATCTACCACAACTTACCCCACTTACACTGTTCACAGCTTTGCATTACTTCTCATAATTTTTCCATATCACCTCTCTCTTGCCCTCCAACCTTCCCTCCATCTGCCGACTGAGGCAAACTGTGCTCAGCCTCTGAAATAAGACTAAGTGGCTTTTACTTCTTCACTTGACAGTTGTCTTTAATATGCACATGTAAAGAGTCTGCAGCATGTTAAATCTGCTGTCTAAATGCTAAAGCTCTGATTTTTCTGGGAATCTAATCTGATTGTGCGTCCATTATAGCTCAGTCTGAGCTTGTGTGTCAGCTAAATGTAAATGTAGAGAGTCGAGATTTCAGATTTATTGGCACCTAATGGTGGCATGTGCGAATGTGTACAGATTTATGGTGTGTCATTTGCATAGTATATATATCTTTTTAAAAGTGCATATGTTTGTGTTTTTAATCTGGAGGAGAATGGGAGTTCACAAGGGCAGGGAAAAGAAAGAGAAACAAAGAGATGAAAGGATGTGTGGGTGGTGTAAAAATGAAAAAAGAAAGGGGGGGCACATAGTGAAAGAGAGATGACTGAGAGACAAGATGAAAGAAGAAAAAAAGAAAAAAGAGTAGGGTCAAAAGGGAGAAGGAATGAGAAGAGGAAAGCAGAGGAAAGTGAAGATGTAGATGGGGTGTGTGGTAGCACATTCCCCTGCCACCACATCATGTCTACAAATGATAAATAGGTGGATAGGTTTCGCACTGCAGGCTTGATTGTTGCTGTGCCATGAGCTTAGATCAGCTGCCACTTCCAGAGAGGCAGCCAGAGAATTCCTGATAGGATGTTTGGCTTTGTGTGGAGGGAGGATGTAGCTGTGTTACATCTGGCAATGAAAACATAAAAAAGGCACTGCAGTCATTCACAAGTTTCAGAAGTGTGCATGCTGTACATGCAAGCTTTGTGTGGATGTGCGGGGACTGCATGTGGTAAAGTGTGAGCTATTACTCATATATGTATATATATATATATATAAAACATTAGTCTACCCATGTGAATGTCTGAGTTGTGTACAAGTGTGTGTGTGATGTGGCATAGCCTGCACTGACTTGTTTCTCAGCCTGCAGCTCCCAGTAGCTGCAGCTCACAAAGCTCCACTCAGCAAACGTTCTCCTTTGTACAAAAGCTAATGCTTCACACTCACCACAGGAATGCTGTTATGCATGCACACGCACGCACACCTACACACCTACACACACACAGACATATATATGTATGTACATACACATATATGTATGGGTACACACATATACACAAGCACACACCGGCAAATACACCCACAGACTCACACACACTCACTTACAGCATGATAACCACGGGGGTGATTAGCTTGAATAAGTACTGTAAAAACACTGTCATTGTAAACCATTAGAATGTTGACGACATGCCCGCTAAGTGCACCGAGAGTGTAATAGGTGAAGGTGGGTTGTGCCAAGGAACTGACAGTTTCCACTGGAACAGTGGAGGAAGCTGAAGCTCTGGAATTAGCTTCCCTGTGCGGACTTGTCTTTATTAGTGAACTTGTACAGTATGATGGATAGACAGACTTGCAGGCTTCATTGGAACTGAATTTTCCCCCTCATGTGTGTGCTTCTGGTAATGTAATGTTTAAATATCCCACTTTAAAAATAGATTGTTCACATTATGTTTTTGTTTGTGGGTGTAAGAGCTCATCGTAAAGTCTTTTGTGTATTACAACCTTTAAAGAAACAAAATCTGACTGTATGGTACTTGTAATGAGTGCGGATATAAAATGAATACTTAATAAAGCCATATACTCTTTCAAAAAGAGTGATTTTAAAGTAGCATGCTATGGCAGCACTTTAAGCATGGAAGGACCCCTACTGTCACTGATGGGGTATTGCTGCTGAAGACCTTAAGATGTACAGGATATTAAGTCTCCATGACACCCAACGCTTTAATCTTCAGCAACTAAATCAAGTGGCTATCATCAGATATCACATATTATAATCAACCACTCAGTGGCCTCCTTATCAGGGCTTTTTGTCCACAGACCCTCATTTGGTTTAACGTGTCTGTATTTGTCACCTCAAACCTGATCTCTCCAGGTGAAGAGGAGCAGGGGTCCATGGCAGAGGTGTCCTACTACTCCTATGAATATGACCCAGATTCTGACCCTTTCCTTGCTGATGCAGAGGGAGGGGACCATTTTGACCTTCCTGAAGGTGGGGTGGGTGTAGAGCAGAAGGTGCTCTTGCCAGCAGATACCCAGCTACCCACACTGGACACAAAAAATACCCCTGAACGATGGTATGAGTGGCTTCATCATAGTTGGATTGGATTTCTGGCATTGTTCTAATGTGTTTATATGTTTTTTTTAGTGTGGAACCCATGTAGATCAGAATATGTGTGAGGATCTATGGCCAGCTTTGCCTAGGAAAGGACTAATGTTATTTTTTCTCAAGCTAATTAATACAGTGAATCTCCTGGGCACTGTAGTTTTTCAATTGTAGTTGTGTAATTTTGCTGGGGACTATTTTCAGATGTGGATGGATATGCAGTTGGTGCTCTATTGTCTCTCCACAGCTTTTGATTACAAAATCTGTATTGTTCAGAGAAAGATGTTTTAACAGTGCCTGGAATAATCTTACATTGAAAGTTTGTTCTGTTCTTGTGTCATCCCCAGAAACCCTCACAGAGTGAAGCCATACCCACCTCCAAATTGTACATTATTTGTGAATACGCTCGTGAATGGAAAGAGAAGAGAGACTTGGGACTTGCTCACCCTGAAAAGAAGAGATGGTGGGGTCTGGAGAATGAGAGTGTGACTTTGTGTGCGAGTGTACGGTATTAGGTATTAGTTTGTTTTGAATGGTAGAGCGGATGCATTTATGTTTGTGTGTGTGCTCTTGAATATGACGAGTGTGTGTATGATTGCTATTAAGCTAGTGTCCTCCAGACTTTGATTTTTCGTCCTCCAGATTCCTTGTCACCAATAGGCACCATAGCGTCTTTGTTATTCACTGTACTGCCTTTATAATCACTAGAAGAAATAATCAAGTATTTATGTTTGTAATTACACCTGACTTTAAGCAAAATATTTTGTTATATTTTCTATCTGTGGTATTTATTTGTAGCTAGAAGTAATATCATTTTTATTTTTTTGTCATTGCCCGCCCATACAGTCGACTTTTTGCCCTTGTGGTTCTTTCAGTTCAAACAAGCGAAACAGTATGTGCTATCAAAGGCATTTTTTTTTTCCTTTCATAGCAAGCTTTAACCCAATTATTGAAATGTTTGATGAAAATCTTGTGCTGGTATCCTGCTGGAAGAAGACATATGCTAACCATATGCTTTACAGAAACATAAGCTGAAATGTTTTTCATTTTTGAGATTTTCTGGGGCTTTTTGCCGTTATTAGACACCACAGTAGAGATTGACAAGAAACATGAGGAGAGAGAGGGGGACTGACATGCAACAAAGGCCTCTGGCCGACTCAAACTACAGACTTTACATTTACAAGAGATGCGTCTTTTTTCGACCAGTGGTGCACCAGGACGCACCAGCTCGAATGCTTCTGAGACTATTGTATCAAGGCACGGACATCAGCTACTCTTAAGTCACCTTTCACCTTACCTACCTTGAGATTTGATTGTACAGTTCATAAGCTATTGTGTTTGTTTGTTTTTTTGTTAAATTTTGATTCGTGAAGCAGCCAACTTAAAAATCAAGAATGAAGTTTTAGATTTCTGTAAATGTACCAAATTTGATTAAGTGTAGCCCCAATTCATATCAAATATTGTGCTTTTTCAAACAAACAAGAATAAACTTTGTATACAATCCAGGGTTTTTATTTTGTTGGATTTACCCTGTGGTTAATCAGCAAACAAGACATGCTCCTGTGTCTTACCAGTAATTAGCTGGGTGTAAGTCAGGCCTTAGAAATACATTAAACCCCTGCTATTTTTTTAGAACAGGGTCATCTCAGCAGATTCAAGATTCAAAAAACTTTAATTTTCCAGAGGGACAATTTGCTTTACAGGCAGTAATCCAACTCAAATACATACATCATAAACAACGTAGCACAAGATCCGTATCTCCTACACTGTCACCATGAATCATGGGAAAAGAAGACATAATGACATGACATAGGGGCTTATAGTTAGTTTAAAAAACCAGTAGCAGATGGAACAAAGGGCAGTCTGTATCTCTCAGTGCTACCTTTGGGGAGATTTCACCTCTGCTCTGATGGAAGCACCTGGAACTCAACATGTAAAGGATGTTGAGAGTCAGAGACCATTGTCTGTGCATTTGAGATGACCCTCACTGCATACAGGTGCTGAAGGTCATTAAGAGTAGCACAGGTAATGCTAAGGCCCTGCTTGAGAATGTTCTCCAATTTATTCCTGTTTTTAAGAGTTAAAAGTGCCAAACCAGCAAATCATAGAAAAAGAAAGGACATGTCCACATTAAAACTTCACAATGTCCTTAAAAAAAAAAAAAAACAACCTTTGATTTATCAGCATAGTACACGTAACTGCTGCACTAGCAGAGGAGCTGCAGTGCAGTTGTTTATAGAGGTTGTGTTGCTCCATTTCCTTTGAAAGGCTTGTTAAGTCTGGAGATAATTTCCTGTCAGCGGTGAGCTGTATTACAACCCTGCTGCTTCAGAAGGCCCTCTGCTTTGATAACTGACTCTTTGACCCCTGGCAAGCTACTGTGTTAGAGACAGAAAGCATGTACATGTGTGTTTCAGTTTGAGCATTGGATGTGCATTGTACATGTTTGTGTTACTGCTAACAACAGATTTGGGTTACCAAAGCAGCAGCCATGAGGGAGTTAGAACCTGTTAAAGTTTAATGTTTGTTTTCTGCACATGTCACTTGTCGACCCTCTCGGTTACTATGGCCTCCGGCAACTGGCAGCTCAGGCCCTTAAACGAATCCTTCAAATCCCAACTACAAATTATCACTGGGATTAGAGGAGATCAAAGAGGAGTAAACTATAACTCCATCTGAGTTATCAGTTTGACCTTAAGTTAGCAGAGGGTTACTAGTTTAATTTCCAGCAGCTTATTCCAGCTGTATGTTGGCAATTTACGACGTAGTCAGTGGGGGCCTGTTAAATGAAGGCAGTCAGCCTGTAACTGCTCCAGGTGTGTTGCATTGCATCTGACCCCGGATCTGTGTTGGGGATTTATATATGCATGTCAGGGGGAAAAAAATGTATACAATACAGTATGCACCATTCCTACTTTCATAAATGTAAAGAAGTGCATGCAGAGAACTGGTACTGTCTGGTAGAAATGTTACGAAACTTCACAAACACTTTTACCCTCCCGCCAAGCTCTTAGCAGGGAACAGTACGATTTACTCATCCTGTCCGAATGGAAAAACTTTTGTTCATGTTGTGACAATAAGCCAGCAGTGCAGGGGACCTGGCCCCAGCAAACTATCCACAGCAGTCTCCGTGGCAACTGCATGCATGGCTGAAGAGTGATATTGCGTCTCCACACTGCGATGGGCAGAAAGAGTGAAAAGAGAAAGGAGGGAGAGGGGGATTTTGGTTTCATGGTTTGCAGGGGGAGCTAGCATTACATGAGAGGGAATCGGAGTGATGACATTGTTCCTAAGTAGCAGCTGAGTGCACCTATACATCTACCTCTGTGGAGGAAGGGCCATTCACCTGTCTGAGCCGCCGCAGATGGAGCATTTGGACAAAAGGATGAACAGGCAGATAGATAAAACCCTATCCAGTGCAGTGTCAGCTCTACTGGTGACACTTTGATGTGTATTATAGGTCTCAGGTTTCTTGATTGTTTCAGAGGAAATTAGGGATTTATCCTGGATCATCCAGGGCTCTGAGTTTCAGTGTTAGCCAAGGCATGGCTGATGCTGGATCCTGGAGAAACAATGCTGTGATATTTGAAGAAAAGACCACCAACGTGGGCATGGATTGAGGTGCTCCTCTGGCACTTATCTGATAGCTGTTTGAGTTTCCAAGTATGCAGCCTTCCTCAGCTCTGGCTAAAAGGGGGAATTACCTGTGGTAAGGTGCAAAATATTTGACAAGCCTTTAACATTTTATGTTCTCCATGATTTTAGAATAGTCAATCATTATTTTCTTAGCCAATGTCTCGTTATGATTAACATGTATGAATATTTCTATAGTATTGCTACCACTGAGGGATTCATGAAGTATCCATCACTTCCACAAAGAGTCAAATGGAGAAGAAATATCCAGCAATCGCAGGAAGAGAAAAAGGTAACTTCATCAATGGAAGATAAAGTCTTCTAAAAACCTACTTTTACTAGTAATGTGAATCTGTGTCTATAAAATTTTTACACCCTGTGTAAAGACATGAACATCATTACCTGTGTTCCAGCTGGTCACTTTTGGACACGTGGTATCATATAATCTTAAAAGTGGAACACTGACTTGAACAGAGTGGAGGATTTCCCTGTGTGCAGACCTGCCAGGACTCGCTCCAGTCTGTGAAAAATGCTCCCACTTGCTCTGCTTGTGCACATGAACACTTGTATGCTGATGTAATTCTTTTCCCGAGGTTGTGTCTTGATGTTGTGTGCTGCTGCCTGCAGCACTGTCCTGCTCTGGTTGCTGTTTGTCTGACCCGGTGTGCATAACAGACAAAAATCAGATGCAGTCGGGTAATTACTAACAGCCCCTGGTTAACTGGCTGACAGGTGTCTCTGAGAGAAGAATGACGGTGAAGAAGATCAGAATTGCTTCTCATGCTGTAATGGATCAAATGATCTAATGACAGGTCACATTTATTCAGGGTGCTGAAATACACTGCTTGCACAGAACCTTACTTTTCTATGACACTGCCATTTTTAAAGGAAACTGTTGCCACTTTAAATCTCCCTTCCTGCAAATCTGTGTCATTTGTGCGCTGCAAATGCAATGTGTGGCACATAATGTGCGTGGGAGATTGTGATCAAGTGTGTAGGCCCTACATCTTTGTGACATTTCCCCTCTGTCTCTAGGGCCAGGTCCTGGTCGCTATGGGCTTCCTCCGACCATTGGATTTATTGGTCATGACTTCACCAAACCAACAAGTCCTGCCTATTCTTTCCATGGCAGGATGAGTGACAACAGTGAGCCATCCTGTTTTTCTTATTGTTAGATTTGCTACAGGGAAAACCTTTATTATTTATTCGTAATGTAAATAAATGCTTTGTTACTGGTCAGAGTAAAAATCAAAGCTGTAAATTTGATCATAGCTAAAAGAGCTAATCAAGAATAAAGCAGCAAAAATTATTTACTTTTTATAATAATATATAAATAACTTTTTTTCAGAATTATTTAATCTCACAAATACATCATATGAACCAAAAGTGGTATGTCCACAATGGTGTAATGTCAAATTAAAACCAGTAGGGGGAGACAACACCTCATTCTTCTGGAGTTATTTCTCACCCAGTTTATCTAGTTTAGGGGCTATTTCATGATCAAACCAAACAGAAAGAGAATACTGAATTTTTAATAAATGTTTGCATTGCCTGCAGTGTATTGTGTTGACTCCAGTCCAGGGCCTCAGTACCATGTTGACGCAAAAATCACTCGCTTTGGAAAAGATGGCACGCCTGCATACTCAATGCTAGGTCGAATGAAAGCACAGAGTAAGTTCCTCCTCCTCTGTTATAAGCATATTTCATTTTAGTGCAAATATTCCTTTGCAGACAGATCTATGGCATAATGAATTTTAAATTACAGCTTAATTGATAGCTCTGTTACAGTTGAAAAATGAACTCTAGTACAAAAACCACTTGTTTTTGACACTCCAGTGTCATCTGTTGCAACTGAAAATCTGAATCCCACTAAGTGCACTCTAACATATGGTGTTGAGGTGATATTATTCAACCGTTTTCTCTTTCTCTTCTCCAGAGGAGCTATTCCAAACACCTGGACCAGGCGCATACAGCCCTGAGAAAGCCCCACCATGCAACCTTCAGCGCAGACCCCCATCCTACACAATGGGCTCTCGCACACAGTACCGCAGCATCGACTCAGTACCTGCTCCTAACAAGTACTGTCTCCCTCCACTCATGGGCCCTCATGTCCCAAACAAGCCAGCCAGTGCAAGCTACACAATATCAGGTGCTTACAGCACCGGGGGACCATCTGTGGATTTAGCCAAGACGCCAGGGCCTTGCAGGTACAACAGTACGGACCCAGGTGTATATTTACCCCGACAGCCAGCATTTTCCATGCTGGGACGACACAGCTTACCCAGAGATGCCACCAAGAAACCCGGTCCTGGAACTTACAATCCAGAGAAAGTAACGGTTCACAAGGCCCGAGCCCCTGCTTTCTCTCTGGGCATCAGACACTCAGAATTTGTCACCCCACTAGTTGTCAACATTTCTGACTGAACATCAATCATCTGGGAAAATCGACACAAACATAATTATATAATGGAAAGAAAATATGCACGAGCAAATATGTGAAGAAAGTACATTTTATTTTGTTCTTTCTGCAGCAAAGAACTTGTGGAATCAACCATGACTCAAAATGTATAATATCTAGAAATAATATTTACATAACACAAACATAAGTATAAAGAACAGAAAATGTTCAGACAGAAAACTCTTTTGGGAAAAATCATGTGCTTAAGGAAAATAAAAAATCCTATGCTTTTATGACCACTCAGTAAATAAATCAATCATAACAAAAAGTCATTTTTTAAAAAATGTATTAAAAATATACAATTGACAAACTTTCACCTTCATATTGTTTATAAGGTTATCATTTACAGTGGAATCAAGATAATTGCCTCTCATTACCTCTAAAAATTGAGGGAGTTTGAAAGAACAAAAAAAGCAATACAACTAAGGGTTTTCTACACAATACATTAGAACAAATGTAGAGATGTATGTAGGAGAGTTGTATGGTCTGAAGACAATACAAATCAGCAAAGATGATAGCAGGTATTTCACAGATGTTTCCCGTTTAATCCTTTGGGAGAGGCCTTCTGAAAAGCAGTATGTGAGGCTCTGGAGAGTAAGGCAAAGAGGAAATATCTGTCAGCATCATGTACAGTACAGTGGTTACACCATACAGTATACTGCCATGCACACAGCTGAGGTCCATGTCCACATAAGTTTCATCATGGTCTAATAACACATACTAGGAGCTATTCCAAGATAAGTTCTGATATTTTTAATCTTAACATAGTAGTATACTCACACTTGTACAACAAGATTTACTGATCACTGTAATCATTCCTTTTCTCCATACAATGTAAGAGATGGCTGAAGCTAAAATGAGGCTTTAGAGATCTAAGTTTCACAGACAAAAAAAGGTCTGCAAGTTGTCCTTGTTGAATTTCTCAAGACAGTATTTCCTTGCTGAGATGCATCGGAAAAAAATATTGTACCTTTAGAAATGCCCAATTAATCTAATAGATACATACTAAGAAAAAAATCATTTATGATCATGGACTAAAGGAATGATTAGAGTGGTCAATATGCTATTTCCATGTACATATGGGCTTGTGAGTTTTGGTTTAAGAAAAAAAAAAAAAAAAAAAAAAAAGAACGTGCTATCCTTTTTAGTCCATGGTTACTCACCTGGTTTGTGGACCATGTAGTGAATCCAGCCCTGGCTCTGTTGCACCCCCAATCCCCTCCACTCCTCTTCTGTCATCAGGTGGGAGGAAGGCACCAGTTTAGACAGCTGCTTTGGAAGCACGACATGCCTATGTGAAGACAAACAATAAAACTGTAAGGAATGACCCACTGGGGCTCTGAAAATCGCTTTATTTGACAAAAGAAGGGCAAAGCAGTAACTTATGGTCAATTCCAGGTACCTGTAAATCAACGGCAATACTCCAAGCCTCAATTTACCAGTAATACTAATGATGTAAGGGTTAGTTTTTGTGTTTGTTTTACATTTAACATGCTGCAGTGACTTAAAGTTAGCAAGCCAGGCCGATCTCACCAACATTTAGCATGGGTAGCTGTTAAGTGGACCAGGGAGCTGTTTTGTTAGAGTATTGTAAAAGAGTTATGAATCTTAATCTAAACTAAAATTATATACCCAACACGGTCTTTTAATAAATTGCCCATATCAGGACGAAGCTGCCAACGGATGTTAACGTTATGCTGAGCCACGTAGCTACCCTAACGAATCATACCGTAGTTTGACGTTAGCTAACTAGCCACACAACACAAAATAACGGACTTTTGCAAACGTTAACTTTAGCAAATGTCGATAATCGTACCTGTACTCGAACTCCTCATCGCTGTACTTGTCAGAATAGTAAATCTGTTTTTTGGACATGTTCAGTCACAGTTGAAGCCCAGAAACCTCTTTTCAGGTGATATGAAGCAGTTAGCTCACTTCTTCTGATGTTTACGGTTGCAGCAAGTTGCTGTCATCTGCCGCTGTTTTCGGTTCAAATTCTAACGGCTCCCCGCACTCTCCGGATTGGTTAAGGCACGAAACCCGCCCTCCCACCTAGATCGTCTATATCTGGGAAGAGGAAGCACTCGGTTGCGAAAGCACAACGAGGAAACACAACTTGTAAAAGTGAGCATGTATACCTGTAAATTCCTCTAAAAAACGTTAGTTTCAGCTGTCATCTTAAGTTTTGGTTTTGTGCCGTATAGGTCAAATAAGGCTTAAAGGTTTTAACGGAAGATATTATAGGAAAACACCAGATCTTTTCTGACAGCTAAAACAGAGGCTCAGTGAGAGCTCTGCATTTCCTCATTCTCCCTGATACGTAACGCTGCAACGTACAGTACCTGCGGTTGACGTTGGGATTTTGAAGCACGTGTTTCTTAATACTCCTCAATCTAATGCCTCCTAAAGTTAAAATAAACTCCTGAACGCCTCCAGCTACGTGTTGGTTTATACAGCAGCGGCGGTGAACACAACAGTTGTTTTACGAAAGTCTGTAATCTCCACGTGTCATGAATCTACCATCAGCACGTGTATATTAGACAGGTAACACACAGGACCCGTCGCTCTATCCAGTGTCTTCGTTGCTGTTCAAAGCAGATCCAGCTGAACTGGAGTTTGCAGGGGTTTAAAACACAGTTAGCGGTGTTAAAATGCTACTGCAGCTGAATCAGGAGTCTGATCTGCCCCAACGCAGGTGTGTAACACAGCCTCAACATCACATAGCCCCACACAGGCCTGACCGAAGGCTCACAGTAAAATGGAGGCAATGGAATGATCATTCTGAATTATCATTTTGTTTCGCTGTTAGCTGTACTATGCTCTGCAATGTTTCCACCGTTGTTTACTTTTCCACACAGTAATATTGTTCCAAAAACTTCAGTCATATGAACTTCATATTGTAACATGTCTGCCCAGTGTTTCCTTTCAACCTAGTGCAGTTAACTCTGTTAAATATACAGTATTAGTTTACCAAGTGGGAGTTGCTCTGACAATACATACAGGATGTGATTATTTATTTATGTGTTTTTTACATTTCTGCCAGACTGACCACATGTCCTCCTTGCAATCACTGGACTAATGGTGGCGGATTAATTGGCAACCAAGTAACTGTTTCTGTCATAAAATGACCTGAGAAGGTAAGACCTTTATTTGTAATTACATCATTTTATAATTTTGACACTTGGTTGTAGTGTTGCATCTGAAATACCATGCAAAGTAAAAGCCTGGAAATGTTGGAAATTAATTAAATGATCTGAGCTCTATCTGACCTTGCAGTCCAGAAGTAATTGGACAGATACTCATGAAAATAGCGTTTATATAAATGGAACCTTTGCTTTAAAAAAATGATCATCATTCATGTTTGCCTCACCACAGTGACCAAAGGATGCTGAGCAAATAAAAAATATAAATATAATTATAATATAATATAATATAATATATGTTTAATAATAATCAGAATAGCTTGAGGCAGGTCTTGGTTAAATCTTTTTTTATTATTATGTTTGTTGTTGGCTGATTTGAATCAAAGAAAACAAAACAGTGTTATATTCAAGTTAACTTACCTCACGATTAGAAATGTCATGTATTCAGTTAGATACAGCGATATTTTTATCTTTAGGATTTAAATTTTGATCTAATCCAGGGAAAGGAGAGGGATTTGTTTTGTCTCTCAATATATTTTACTAGACTATAACTAGACTTTATCCCTTAATATAAAAATAGGTCACCCCCTTTTTTCTATTTGACACATTTGACCTAATACATTTTATTCTTTAAATTTCAACACAATTGTTCTGTCATAATAGTAGGCTACACTGTGAGAAATGCATCAGTCATCT
This sequence comes from Toxotes jaculatrix, assembly GCF_017976425.1. Classification (NCBI taxonomy): domain Eukaryota; kingdom Metazoa; phylum Chordata; class Actinopteri; family Toxotidae; genus Toxotes; species Toxotes jaculatrix. The sequence goes on from NC_054399.1 coordinate 8,689,649, forward strand.
TTTACGTTCTCTTTGGGCCTTACATAAATATTATTTTTCTCTGTCAATGATTTGCAAGTACAAACTCTTTTTATATTTTAACCAAACACTTTAGTTTGAGGTTTCCATGCTGCAGGTAACCTATGTTGTTGTTCTAAGTTGTAATTACTGTTGTCAGGGAAACACCTGCTAATGAGTGGTGGTGTATGCACAGCATGATTTGTTCCACTTCTATATGCGAAGTACCAAAGTCAGGAGGTAAATATGTTAACTCTTCACACACAGAACAACATAGTATACTTTTGTGACTGAAATTGCATCGTAACATCAGGTGCAATTAAATGATGCATATTGGTATTAATTAAAATTAAACCTAGCAGCACTTTTTAAAGCTTGCTGTTGCATCTGTTTGTTTAAAATACTTGGTTTGAAGGACTAAATTTCACTAATGTATTTAATTTTTGTACCTGTTGTCAGTGCAGCTGTTTGTCAGAAAAAAAAGGGGACAGAATGTACAGAGGATGGCCAGCTACTTGTGCATCTGTCAACATACATCGATTCCATCTGGTTTATCAGTAACTTCACTACTCTACTGTTGCAAATAAACAAGAAGTGATTGGCTGTTTGGAAGAAGGTGGGATGGCAGTGGTCATGGTGTCATAGTGTTTCCGATGGTGGTTTGTTTGTGCGTGGGTTTTTCAGAGAAGTGAAATGAACTTGTTCTCATATTTAACCATATAGCCACAGCTGGTTTGTGCTATGACAGTAGAGTCATATACATAGTTTATCTCTGAGAAAAGTCAACGGATGTTTGCCGGGCTGGATCTTATTTTTCATCCTTTTTCTCTTCAGACCCTCACAAAAAGGTAAATTGCCTGCCTCTGATGTTTGAACATGTTTATTGTACAGTTTATATATATATTTTGGTCAGTGTTGTTCTGAATGAAACATATTTTTTGTACTGATCTGTTTTTGAGTCTCATTTTGTTGGACAGAAAACGAGACACTACTACCCAAGCTGGTTCTGGGACTAAACAAATCATAATGACTTGCTTGATTGAATTTAAGCTATTGACAGGAGCATGATGACATTTTTCTTGTCTGTGTAGGTGGCATTATTTAGTTAGTCCATTGATTAGTCCAGATGATCCTGCCTATTGCATTATTTCAATCATTCCAGACACTGTTCACATCTGTGTATCTTTACACATGCTTGTTTCTAACCACAAAGTCTTCTGATCTGTTCTTATTGCATTTAAATGTCAGTTTTTTTATTTTACCAACAAACTGAGTGGCCTTTGTGGCCATCGTGCATCGTTTGCCTTTACATTCTTTTTTTAATACCTTGTACTCATTCTTGGTCCTGTTCATGATTTGACCACCACAAAATATTTTTTTAAAAGTTCTGCAGCATAAATCCCTGCTTAACCCACTTTGTGTTTTACACTGAATCCTGACTGCTGATGCATACTTTACCTTAGTTTTGTGTAAAGTGGGAAAATATAACTGTGAATGAAGAAGAATAATGAAAAAGGGAGGGAGCAAGAATGAAGAAAAAGGGAGGGAGCAAGTGAGGGGCTGAAAGGATCTTGCTGAGATGGCTGATTGCTCTCTGGGGGAGGCTGATGGGAGGGAATTTGGGAAGAGAATTCAGACAGATGGGATTGGGTGGATGTTTTCAGACATGTAGTCCCTTATGAGTGTGGCTGCATTGTGTCCTTTGTTAAGTTTGTGTGTACTGCCAGGACAAATGGCATTATACACGCATTGACTCACACCAAATATATTAAACTAATGGGATGGCATTAATGCCTGTATTTATTCACTATCTATTATTATCTGTTAATTTTTCTGTTAATATTTCTATTCTGTATTTGAATATAGTGATATCAGTGGGTACAGCTACAGTATATTGTGTTTGTTATTGTGCACATTCCTCCAGAACCTCATTCCTCAAAGTGTAACCTCATTATCATTGCTTTTTTTAATTGTCTTATTTTATATATCAACAGTTCTGTGAGGTGTGAAATCATACTGCTAATTTTTCCAAAAGATAATGCACACTGACACTTTATTAATTTGATGAATGTCCTTTATGCACAAAAATAGATGCTCTGCAGAGAGTGTGTGCATGTGTGTGTGTGTGTGTGTGTGTGTGTGTGTGTGTGTGTGTGTGTGTGTGTGTGTGTGTGTGTGTGTGTGTGTGTGTGTGTGAGAGAGAGGGCAGGGTGGTTCAGGCAGATGTGTTTTAGCTAATACAGTCTGAGAGCAGCTGGGCAGGGCAGGGCTAATAGACCCAATGACATCATTCAGAGAGAGAGAGACTGGGAGCATGAGAGCGAGCTTGCCTAAGGCAGTGAAAGGAAGCAGGCCAGCTCAGATAGAGAGGAGGGCGGCATGAGAGTGGGACAGTGTGTGTTCGTGTGTGTAAATGGGAGAGGAGCAGACCGCATTCAGTTGACTTTGACAAGGATATAGGACTCCGCCCGGAAGATTTTGTCTCTAGTTTTCTCTCCCTCTTCCATCACACCTTCCCCCTCCCTCCCCTTCCCCCTTCCCCCTTCCCCCCTTCATCCTCTGGCAGTTATCCCCCCTCTCATCTCCTGCTTCAGGCGGCTCCTCCGGGCATGCTCCTTAAGCCAAAGTATGACCGCTTCCGCAACGAGTCTGTGACCTCCTCCGACGACCTGATGCAGAGCTTAGCCATGAGCGGCAAAGTTGTGGCCACACCGGTAGTCTCCTCCTCCACCCCAAGCCTTCCTCTGCCTCCCCTGCCTCCTCTGGATCCCAGTGCCAGGACCTCCTCCTCTGCTGGGGCTGCAGCCCTGGCTGACTCCCCTTGCCTGGATGGGGAACAGGATGCCACCACAACCTTCTGCATGCTCATCCCTAAGATGCCCCAGTGGAAGTTCTCCAACTCCCTGCTCAGCCGGAGCCCGTCCAACTCCAGCTCCAGCTCCAGCTCTAGCAAGGACTCGGGCAAGGCAGCAGCTCCCTCTCAGGCCTCTGTCTCCCCTTCTTCGACATCACACAGGCCGAGTGGTGCGACCTCAGCCAGTGGCCCAGTGGCCAGTCTCGCAGCAGTGCTTAACTCCTGTGACCCTGTGTGTGTCACCCCCTGTTCCCTACAGGCCATCCGCGGGCAGAGAGCAGTCGCAGCAGCACACTCTGCCAGTCCAGCAGGGCACGGATTTGGGACCTCTGAGGTCATGGCGAGCCCTGGTGGCTCAAGCAGCTCCAGGTCAGGAATGAACCGCAGGACAAGAGTGGAAGGCATGTGGCTTGGGGGAGAAGACTTCAATCAAAAGGGTAGCTTCATCCACAAACCTTCCCAGGGCTGGCTGCACCCTGACAAGAAGATTGCAGGACCTGGAGCTTCTTATATTGTCAGAGTGAGTCTCTGGTCCTGTTTTTTTAATGCACCCTGTAAATTCATTGTCAAGGAAGTTGAACATCCACTTAATTCAGGATTTGTGTCTTAAAACTGTACCAGGTGCTCATTGATGAACAATTGCCTTCTCACAGGAACCAGTGAATGCCATAATATTGATGACCCCATTTTAAATGTTTCTCTGTCTGGGTGGGAAACAAAAGGACACCACAGTGCCAGGCAGTTTGTTATGCAGCTCATGTGGCGAGGGCTGGGGTATACATAATTTAATCCAGATAGATGGCTTGGTGTAGCTGGTAGGGAGACTGCGACAGGAAAGCACACAGGCATCAGGGTGGACAAAGATAAACCATGAAATTATGTGTGCAGACTGTAGTAAGGATTGTTGTTCTGCTGCATTGTTTACTGTAGGTTATATACACCAAACTCCATACTTCAAACAACATCCATCTGTATTTATAGTGTTTGCAACCTATGTCTGATTGTAAGCTCCCGCTGTAAGCTTGTGGGAGTGGTGCTCTTTGTGTGGTTTAGGGATTGTTTACATTCATGTGTGCAATGAGACCATAAGATTCTTTCCATAAAGTGTGATTTACAGTCTCTCAGCATAGTGATTCCTGATCTTTATTATTCTTAGTATCATTACGGTAAGCTTGAATGATGTTTTCAAATATTACACAAACTCTGTGTTTTTATTAAATATGGTCAGGATACATAAAGAATACATTAAGAAATTGGTGGTTAGTTAGTTGACTAGAAATGGAATAGATGATTCTGTGTTTCAAAGCTCATCTTTATCAGTGCGTGCTTGTGATTTGTGTTTACAAAGGGTTACCATCCCAAGCAGACTACTTGACGTCAATGTCAATGATCTCCCCTTAGCGATCTCTCACTCCTGTTCATCTCCGCCCCTCTTTGCGCTACTCTTCTCCCCTACACTGCCCCTCACTTCCCCCACACTAATGACATGCTCTTGATTAGCGCAGTCTGGGACCCAAGCACGCTTTCTAATGGCATTATACAGGCACCATTCATCCCTATATTCAATTACATTTAATCACAGTCATTTGCATCATGTGATGTGGAAAAGGACGGTTGGATTGGTATGGGAGGGGTCCAGTGATGAGTACGTATGAGCTCTCATCACCATGCAGAGCTTTGCTAGATCCATAACAAGTGCTGCTCTTATAGTTGATTGATAACTCGGTTAATTATCAGACTAAGCTTTTAACAGCTTATTGTTGTCCTCTCCGAACATGTACTGCAGTAATTTTAGGTGACTCATGTGAGCTAGTGTTTGAAATGCATTTCACGACAGCTAAAGCAGCAGTAGTAGATGTGCAATTCAGTGGTAAATCTATTCAGGGAGGAGTAGTTGCAGCATGTATTAGTGTCAAAGTGACAGTAGAATTCTGCTGCGCTGTGCCATTTTTAATCAGCATAGCTACCATAGCGTGTGGCTCTCTCTCCCTCTATTTCTATTCCTCTCTCTCTCTCTCTCTCTCTCTCTCTCTCTCTCTCTCTCTCTCTCTCTCTCTCTCTGTCACATTCACTCACTCTTTCACATACCCACACACACATCAACACACAGTCGCTACTCTGCTGGGAAAGACACAAATATGACTCTTAGTATTGTTTTTCCTCTTCACACTTTCTCCCCATCCTCATGGTCATGTCAGGCTCTGTGTCTGGCCAGCATCTGCCATCTCTCACAGCCGAGGCACTGCAGCAACCATCAAACAAAGAGCTGCAGCTGCCAAAGTAGCTATCATTTAGAACGCTATATTAAAACCAGACTTCTATCATTTTATACTGTTCCCTTATATTCTGGTGCACAGCATTTCCCCATCAAATTATAAATGTCTGTAAGCTGTAATGTGATTTTCTGTTGCTAAGTGTGAGGTTCCCAGACAGGTCCTACCACGAAGTTACTTTACAAACTTTTTTGGGGGTATGTGGAACACTGCCTTCGGCTTTACCACTCACAACATCAATTGCAAGCATATGTACTGTAAGTTCAAGCAACTAATCACTTACTATCTGCACCATTCAGATACTGTTTGGTAAAGTGAGAAGATAATGAAATGGTGCAAGGATATTTTCTACATTGACAAACTATGAAACAGCCCTGATTTATCTAAAAGAAGGCAGCCACAATGCAGGAAGATCTGAAAGCGGATGTCAGTGTTATTAGATTTCCGAGGAATGCTTCCTGGAAAGTCAGTGTCCCCGTAGTCACAGGAATAGTGAGTTGGAGACTTGGCCAAAAGGATAAAAGTGTAGATAGGGTGATAGAAGAGGGGATGCATTGCATCAGCAGATGAGTGAGTGACAATGGAGGCATTGCCAGAGAGAGGGAAAGAAAAAAGAGAGACTATTTTCCTGATGGAAGACACCCCCCGCCCCCCAAGTCTCCAAATCTGGTTAGAAAGCTCATTAAGCTCTCGAGCTCAAAGGTTGCTCTCTCTCTCTCTCTCTCTCTCTCTCTCTCTCTCGGTTTCTCAGTCTCTCTTTCTCTCTGGTGTGTGTGTGTTTGTGTGGCTGTCATGTGGTCAGCCTGTCTGCTGTCTGTTGCGTTCAGTGCAGTGATAACCCTGGAAAATCCTAAATATGGCACTGATTGAACCAAAACGTACGGTGAACAGGATGTGACTTATGTAGCACCAAATAAGTTTCACAAAGAGTTTATATACATTCCTGAAGAGTTTTGTCTTTTGCAGACACAGCAAACTATTAAGTTGTAGATATAAACACACACATTAGAAAAAAATAGTAAAATTAAAGGGCTATTGCCATTCACAACCAAATGTCTTGAATTTGTAACTATTAATTTCTGTATGATTTTTTTTTTTATTTTCAGTTTTTATTTATTTATGCATTAGTTTATTAAACTGAAACATTGCCAATTAACATTAACACTGTACATGTCATGTAGTTAGGCAGAAAGTCATTTTTCATTGATCAGATTAATGTTAAATTATATAATACTGTACAGAAACTTTTACTGATGATGGCAGGTAAACTATTTTACTTTATGTAAACTTATTTTTCTACTTTTTTGTAGATTTTACTCACCACTACATCTTTTTCATTTAATGCCACAGATGTGACATAAGCAAAGAACATCCTCACATGAAATCACTGTATACAATCCACAAACACACTCACACCCTTAGCATCCCCCAGAGGACTCAGAAGCTACAGTTTGTCCATGATTTGGAGCTCTTAGTGCTGCTAATCTAGTCAAGGTGCCATTAGCACCTCAACCTGACAGCCATTAGGAAGCTGCTCAGCTGGCTGCTCCTCACTCCTGCTGCTTTAATAGCCTACATGTCTGTTTGAACTAGATTATGATGCCTCGCTTGAAATTGTCGTGTTTGCTAATAGAAGATTTGCAATACCACTGAAAAACAATTTGGAAAAGTTTTACTGCCAATACAGTGATTGCTGTACATGTTTATAGTTGATATTTTTTAACATACAGATACTTATTTATTATGTTATTTAAGTTCAATAACATTCCATAATGAGTTCATGTTTACTTTTAGCTTTTTTTTTTTTCAGAGATAGTGAATTTTTCATATTTGTATAAAAGTCTTTTTTAATTTCTGTACAGCTGAAAACAGTTGAAACTACAGCACTTCGTATGGCTCTGTTCATTACTGAAGTTGAAAAGCGCTGTTGAATCTGTCTGCAGCCATATTTTAAAACTTGTTTTTGTTTGGTTTGTTTCTGTTTGCAGTACATGGGATGCATTGAAGTGTTGAAGTCAATGCGCTCCCTGGACTTCAACACACGAACTCAGGTGACAAGGTAAGCTGGTAACCATCTTTACTGGTAGTGACGAGTCAGGAGAATTTGATCCAAGATGTATAGGATTAACTCGGCTACCAGCCACTATGATATCAAATTGCCATCAGGGGTGTGTCAGTGCCAGGTTGTTACTTATACTGAGTACTTATACTTAGAGTGGTCATTTTTATTTTCTTATTATTTGTCTGTCAATGTGACTTGATGAATGATCTTTAAATATGTTTTAACAACCTAGATAAATAGCATCTCACCTCTAGATTTGGTTTAAAACAGTGTGCTCCGAGGGACATTATGAGGATCATTAATCTCAGCACAAGATTTTGCCTGATGGCAGCAATATAGTGTTGTGTGTCCTGCTTAAAAGACAAACACAAGTACTGTGCACAGTATGTGTTCAGTGGTTATGTTTATGTATAATGCTAAACCTCAGGGTCCTTGTATGTCTGTGTCTTTGTGTCTTTATGCCCTGCATGCTATTGTTATAAAAGCAGGGCTTTTTGCAATCCTCGACCACATGGGAGAAGTGCACTCCCCCACTCTCCCTCTCTGCCCCCCCCCCCCCCCCCCCCCCCCTCTCTGTCTCTCACCCTTCTCCTCCTCCTCTCCTCCACAATCGATCGGTGGTAATCGGAGCCCACCATGCATCCAAGGCTTAAGTGCGGGAGGGGGGGGCAGCATGAGATGGAGTGATAGAGAGTGAGATCTATTATTGATGATGTTCGCTAATGACTGTGGAAAGCTGCAGTGGTCCCTGTGAACGCACAATGCTGGATAATGTCTGCGGCTGTAACTTCTTGGGGAGGAGGAGGGGAGGGAGGTTGTTCAAAACAAAACAACAAAACAAAACATTAGCAAAAGGAGGAGTCATGCAGACCATAATGCATTAGTTTCAGTTGTATGACTACTTGCATGACATCATTTTAAACATGGTTGTTTTAGTGCACTAATGATGAATCTGTTTTGTGTTTGCATCCTTCATTCAAATTCACTATGGCCATCTAGTAGTCTATATAAAACAGTTTATCAAAATAAACACTGTTGAAATGGACCACCAAATGCTCCTTTGATTCTAAGAGGCCTGTTTCTCTGATTCCTTGGGGAACGTGTTATTGCTCATCTGTCCCACAAGGCCAAAAATCAAGGGCTCATTGTCTTAATCACTCCTTTATAGGAAATATACAGTATGTGAATTGTTGCTGCATGTGATTCAAAAGCAGCATTTTGAAGTCAGAGTCTATATTTCCCATTGAGAGCTGGCCTTTTTTTCAGCCTCTTGACTTGTACACAACTTAACTGGAGAGTCCTGGACAGCTACAACAAATCATTCAGTGGTTGTCAGAATTTCAAAAACGCACTTCAGCTCCTGAATTTGAAGAGGGTACATTCTCCGAACAATACTCAGTGTGTCACAGTGTTAAACAGCAACACCAGTGATAATGAAGCCCAGGGAAGACACAGAGGCTGCAGACAAAAACAACAACAACAGCCCACCTCTTTCCTCCTCCTCCTCACTCTGCCCTCTCATCAGCATGAGTCATTCGAACATTGTGGTGTTTGTCAAAAATCCCTGAGAAGACCTTTACTCGAGATGGGGCCCGGGACGCTGCTTTTTAAATATTTACGAGCCACTTGATAGGGACAGCTGGGTTCTTGACTGCTGTCCCCGCTGTCCCCTGGCAGTAAGAGCGTGAGCTCCAGCCTCAAATCCACATTATGCCTCATTCCCGCTATCAGACTCACAGGGGACAGAGGCTTTAAACACCCATTAGACAGCCATTCCCAGGAGTTACAGCAGCTTCATGGCAAAGTTGTAAGAAATCTGCAAACAGAATTGTGCTGTGGAAAATAAATGCGAATAATGATGTCCTAAAGAAGCACTAGAAGATGTGCGCTTTTTATTTTGCATCAGATTACACTGTTTCTTCTTTCCTAATTCAATTGAGACTTAAACATGAGTTTGATAAACAGTCACTGATGATAACTGATTGTGTTTTTTTGTTTGTTTGTGTTTCCATGGAAGATCCATGGAAATCAGTGGTAAAAGCTAGTGTAGTACATCGTGAACAGCCCTGCTGGAAAGCTTTTCTTGACCTTTGAACTGTGACGGGTCTGTGACCTATGACTTTAGCCCCGAGGGAGAAAACACAAAGCTTCTGTTCATGTTTAACCTCAGGTTTTTCCATCATTGTGATGCAGCAAATTTGTGTGGCCCTGAACACTGGCTAAACAATTAAAACTCGTCAGCTCAGCTATTCTCACCAACAGTCCAGTCACCATAATGTATGTGGGTACACAGTCATCATAAATCCACATGATGTCTATCGTAAATATGTCCTCACACTCAGCTGATCAGTAGACAGCATCTCTCACTAAATTTTGACCTTTGACCTTTCTCCATTTCCCTAATTAGGGAAGCCATCAACAGGCTCTGTGAAGCTGTACCGGGAGGAAAGGGGCCTTGGAGGAAGAAGGTTAGTTGTGAACTTTTAATCCTACAGTGCATGTTTCAGTGTGCTGCTTGCAAATAATCTCCTGTGTTCTTACATACACTGAAACAATTTTAACTCTGCTGGAGAACTAGATTTGTAGGATTTCCCATACGGGGTAGTACAGTAGCTATGCTTGTCACTTTGGTATACATGACAGCATGTGTGATGCTTTATGAATCACTGAATGTGATAAAACAAACCCATCTGTCACTCTGTGCAGGTTTTCTGTTTTGACAAATGCAGGATGGTGTTATCATTTTCTGGAATAACCACAATTTTAAATATGTGAGAATAATTTCCACTGTATTCTTTCTCATGCAGACCCTGAACAAAGCTCTTCAGTCCATTATGGGGAAGAGTAACCTGCGATTTGCAGGCATGAGTATCGCCGTCAATATTTCCATAGACGGCCTCGGTCTGCTCATCCCTACCACACGACAGGTTAGATGATGCTAACCTATAATAAGTTCATCTCCTCAAGGATTAGAGTGATAAAGTTGGCCAAATGGACCTTTATTAAATGTTATTGTCCACAGTGGACATAAATAACGATCCACTGTGACCACACTACATTAAAATCTTCAAATGTGTCAACTATTATTTTTGCATTTTATCTTTCTTGAGGTATTAAATTTCAATAATAATAATGAATTAATTTCTAATTTAACAGTAAATCGCTGAGTTTTCACATCCAATAAATAGGAGTAAATTAACATATAAGACAAATGACGTGACAAAGAATTTTAGAGTCAGTTCTACCTGAGAATAAGTGCGTTGGCAATTGCTTCAGTCTTACATGTATGTACTGATATAGTTGTTGGCATTGGTTCAAATCTTGTATTGGTAAAACCCTTAACCTTTACTTCATTAGACTTTGGCATCTCTTTTCGTCTTGTCCATTTATGTTGCTATATATATTTCCACCTTTAATCAATAAAAAAAAAATTTAAAAAATTGGCAAACCTCTGCCTCTGATTTATCTACTTGTCTCTTTCAGGTGATAGCGCACCATCCCATGCAGTCCATCTCATTTGCTTCTGGCGGAGACACAGTGAGTGCAGCATTTTACTCCCAGCCTTCCTTCATTTTGTTGTTGTTGTTGTTGGAATGGACATGTTTGGCAGACAGCACATATCTGACTGGACTGCATTTTACTGGTTTCCAATCTTATGACCCAAGAGTCAATGAAGGCTTTAATGTAGTTAGATAGACCTGATTTATCATGTCTAATTGAATTTTTCCTCTTGTCTGTTGCAGGACACGCCTGATTATGTGGCGTATGTGGCCAAAGACCCAGTGAATCAGAGAGGTATGTCCTGCAAAGCTTCTCTTTCATTTGGAAACAAAATAATTCTTCTATGAAGTTATCTTTGATATTAAAGTAGACCTTACTATGATATCTACTACAGTTCTTCCTTCACAATATATCTTTGAACAAGATATATATAGGATTTTGGAAAACACTTAACATAGTGGGATTAAAGTTAGCTAGATTCATGTTTGTTAATGTTAAGAAAATCAAAAAAACTCTTCTCTGTTTTCTTTCCTTCAGCATGTCATATCCTGGAGTGCTCCGATGGCTTAGCCCAGAGCGTCATCAGCACTATCGGCCAGGCCTTCGAGCTGCAGTTCAAACAGTACCTACACAGTCCTCCCAAAACTATGGCATCAGTGGAGAGGTAACACACAGTCCTGCTGAAATCACGATCTCTATGGAAAGATAAGAACTGTGCTTACTTCCCTGTACATAAAAATTCAGAAAGTTTAACCAAACACTGCTGATATAAGGAGAACATTAATATAAATTAAAGCTTAGAGCTTTTAAGTAACGGACACATGCAGCAAATATCAATATAAACTAGACGTTATTTAAGGAAGATTAACACAAGGGATGTGAAAGTGGTGGAAGTCTATTCTCTGGGAATAATCAGTCATACTTAGCCTGACAGTATAAATACTTGGACACCATACTGGCCAGGCATCCTACGTGAAAGAGCTTAGTTGCAATTTCCACCACAAAAACCCGATCTACTGTGCAACTCTCACATTTCTTTGTTATTCATTGCAGAGAGACATGATAGTTTGTTCTTGTATTACCTCAAAAATCAATCTTCTAATATTGATCCTCACAGATTTTCTCACCATGTGACCAAACTTTACGTGTTGCAGTGATGCCACTGCAGACACAGGAGGGACTCCAGACTGTTGGTCCTTTCTGTTCTGGTTTCATGTGAACATCTTTCTGCTGCCAGCAGCAGCAGCAGCTCTAATGATCTATATAAATTTCTGGCTGATTTATATAGATCATGTTCGGATGTGCAGATGTCATCTGATCTGACCTGATTCATTTGAGAACCCAGATGTCCTTGTCATCATCTTTACTATTAATAGCACCTTAAAGTGTAATGAAACAATAATAATCACCACAATTATTATTTAGAGCATATACGTAGTGGTATTGATTTAGTTGTAATAATACTTCTAGCATGCTTGTGCATAGTGTAATGAAATCATTGATATGTTTTCTGTTTTTCATTGTATTTAACTTAGGCATTAAGCTGCTTTCACTTACATTTATGTGCTTCCACAGATCTGTCAGGCCAGAGGAACCAATGTGGGGGGAAGATGAGGACTTCTCTGAGCATGATTACTACAACAGCATCCCAGGGAAGGAGCCACCTGTTGGGGGTGTAGTGGATTCCAGGCTCAGGCCCAGTGGAGCCTTTCTGGGTCACATCCACACCCAGCCACAGAGCAAGACAGCAGCACAGGTGAGTGACCTGCCATGATTTTGGAAACTATGTAAAATCCAGTCATGGATTCTGGTATAGTGGCTTTAGCTGTGCGGCACAGCAGTGGTGAAATATAAATAAGTACACTTACTCAAGTACTGTAGTTGAGTATAGTTTTGAGTTACTTGTACTTTATTTCACTTTACGCAATATTGCAATACACAGTAGTTTTGTCAATGATACAGGTTACAAAATATTAACAAAAAGGACAAGTAAAAATATATACAAAGACAGTAAAACATTTACATAAGTAAATCTGAACTGCAGTATAATATTTTTTCTTCAGACCAGTCAGCACTAATATTGTGAACACTGCAGCACAGCACTGCAGGCGTGAGCTGCAGTAAGAGGACATCCATGAGAATCATGCGCGATGTGTAATTCCCAACGTTGCCATTTAATGGTATCACAGATGTAATCAAAGCAGCACCTGGTCTTTATCAGGTGTTGAATAACTATCCTTTACCAAACAATGACAGCCAGACTCTGGCTAAACTCTTTGATATCTCCTTCATTAACCAGTGAATGATATGTTTTGCTGCTCCTTCCCTGCAGCGTTTGCGAGGAATTAAACTGCAAGAGCATGAAAACATAGTCCATATAACTCTATTCCTGATGTGCCTGTACTATAATTGGCAAAGACAGATATCATTACATGAAGAGCCCTGTCTTCTCTGTTGCTTACCGTGTGAGAGAAATCATCGCTGTCTCCCTGCAGCTAGTTCAAAACATGGTGACATGCTGTAGCCTGGCTAATGTTTCAAATAGAGTGCTTCAAAACAACATTATGTGGGGACACGAGATGAGTTGTCCTTTCAGGTACCGACATAGAAATGTATTTAGGATGTGTTCTTCCTGTGTGTATGTGTGTTTGCAGATGGGTTCACCGGCTAGAAGGGAGCAAGCATCTTATCCCCTAGGTCAGCTGTGTTATGAGCTTCACTGGGACACTGAGACAACCAGCAGCTCAGGTGAGACACCCTGTGGCAGTGAGCAGGTATAACAACTAGAAAAACCACCTACATGTGTTTGTCCGAGAGGGGGATTGTTTTAAATGCCAGTAAGCTGCATTATGAGATAGCATTACCTCAGTGGGAGTGTATACTATGGCACAGACAGAAGATCAGTGTGGAATCACCATGATAGAATTAAGATTCTTGGGATCTTTAGTCATCCAGGTGAAAGGCTTGACCGCGTGGTTCACGTTGTCTGTCAGCTTTGATAGGAGGGAGGCTTGGAGCATCCTCAAGATTCTCTGAATTCCATTTGGTATTATGGTATCTTGAGAAGGGATTTTTATTAGCTTGGGAATTTAGGAATTCAGTGCAGACCACACCATTCTTTCCAGGAAACATGTAGTATTTGTTTCCACAAATATCTGCACCGGTTTTAGTTTCTTAGGATGAATCTTTTATTATATTTTTATGGCATTAAAAGAAACAATATTAATATTATTCTATGGTTTTACCTATCCACCGAGTTTATAGAATTGTTGCTGATAAATTGATAAAATTGTAATACAGACAGTACAAGATAGTTGACATAATGATATAATGGACAAGGTTCAGACTTCTTATATTTAATATTAATATGGTGAAAAGAAAGGAAACAAGAAGATAGAGGGGGGTACGACACGTAACACAGGCAGAACTGAACGATGGCCTTTGGAGTTTTGTGGCATACACTGTAACAATTGGTCAATAATCATGATGTGTTAGCAGTACACATCCACTTTAGTACATCCTGTAGTTGGTTTGATTGTAATAGCTTGTCGGTGGAAATATTTCAAATCACGATTTAAACCATTAGAGGGGGCAAAAAATAAGAAACAAAAAACATTTTCACAAAAATGTTCACATACATATGGCTGTATGACCTCTGAGTTCTGGCTACATAGTTCCCACCAGAAGTCAGCAAGCACACCTGTCTATCTCAGGTCTGACATCAGATGGTTACCTGTGTGCTGACGGCCAACCACCTGGTAGCAGAGACTATGAGGAGCATCAGTATGTTAACACCCAGAGTCTGGAAAACCTGGATTCACTGGCACAGGGGCCCAGTGGACACAGAGGAGGCAGACCACCTGACAGTCCCAAGAAAGATCTCTTTGACATGAGTAAGTCCTGAGATAGCTGACATTATGATATAATGGATAAGGTTCAGATGTCTTATAATCTCACTTTGTTATTAGTAAAATACTGTGGAATGAAAAGATTTTTACTTGTGAAACATCATTGTCCCTGTAGGGCCCTTTGAGGATGCCCTGAAGCTCCATGAGGCCAGCGGTGGAGCTGTTGGCTCAGCTGGAGGCTGTCAAGCTGGTGGGGGAGGCGTTCGGATCCTGGAGGACCAGTGGCCCAGCCCTCCACGCCGTCGAGCCCCTGTGGCCCCAAATGAGGATCAGCTCCGCAGGGAGACCTGGTACCACAGCCGAATGAGCCGACGAGACGCAGAGAAACTGCTGGTCCGAGATGGAGATTTCCTCGTTCGGGAGAGCACGACCAACCCGGGACAATATGTGCTGACAGGAATGCACTGTGGCCTGCCCAAACATCTACTGCTAGTGGACCCTGAGGGGGTGGTGAGTCTAATAGCAAGCAATACAGCTTGCCAAAACTGTCTGCCAGCAATCAAAGGTCACTGGAGTTCATATAAAGCCAGTGAAACAAAAATAGACTTACTTCAAACTTTTCAACCGTTCACTTCTGTAAATATTTAGTTACTGTTTTGTGGATGTCATTAAGAAACACTGAACATTGATTATAGTGACATTTTTTGTCATTTAACATATATATTTATTGCCATTGAATATGATAAACAGGGTCTATAAAAGTCTCATGCAGTCAATATGATTACTTAGACCCCCTTTCTCTTTTCTCGCTTTCCTCTTCATAGGTCCGAACCAAAGACATGTTATTTGAGAGCATAAGCCACCTTATCTCATACCATCTGAAGAATGAGCTGCCCATTGTAGCAGCAGAGAGTGAGCTCCACCTTAAACAGGTGGTCAGGAGGAAACAGTGAGCCACCTGCCCCTGCATGGGAAGGTAAGCATGCAGGACATACAGAAGGGATGATGAAAATGATTTATGATGATTATTATTGGAAATGTATAAAATCAGGGATGCAGGATAGGGTAAAACATAAATTTCACAATATTATATATATATTTATATATTTACAACTGCTAAAATCAAAGATTATTGGCAGCATTCTATATGTTAAGACGGACTGAATGTACATTACATGAAAACTGCATGTTTTCAAGGAAACATAGGTTGCTGTTAACCTCGTGAGGATAATCAATTAAAATGAGGTGTTTTTCCTTCTTTTATTTACTGAATGTGATCATGACATTCTTGGATGCAATAATGAACAACTTATCTAATGTCAGATGTGATTATTATACCTCATCACTAAATTATTACTGTATTGACCTAATACAGTAATAATTTAGCCTTATCCTAAAATTGTCATCTTTCTCTATCTTATTCCAGAGCTGAATTTTTACATGCCCATGCAAAAAAAAAACAAAAAAAAAAGAACACGAAAGGAAAGGAAAAATCCCCATAACTGGAAATAATGTATCACTGATGGATGTTTATCTGGAACAAAGAATATCACAGACACGTGGTTTCCATGAACAACGCTACCCAGCAGATTAAGACATCTGACATCTCCTTGTACTTTCTCTGCCTGTTGGCCTACCAGGATCGGCCAAACTGTCCCTCAACTGTCGTAAACTCCTCAGCATGCAGCTATTAAGAAAACCGATCAGAATGCAAACTTTGACTTGACCCTGAGCTGGATATTTGTTAACCAGTGCGACTGTTCGGAGAGGATCCAGCTTCAGGAAATCACACGAGGATATGATGCGCAGTGAAGAAATCTCCTATAATGCCTGTAATAGTGATGTGCTTCCAGTCTACCATGACTTGCCCAACCAGTCATTCACGAAAGAAAACAAAAGATCCACTCACCAGAACAAAACTGTCACTGATTATTTAGTGTGGATATTGAAAAAACAAAGATGTCAGGCTCCATATTCGTTAGTTCATTTCAGTATAAATGCAGGAAATGAAAATACTGTAAGAGACAACTGAAGAAATGTCTGTTTAATTGAGCTGTTAAGCGTGTTTGTTGTCACATGTTCACAGGACTGCAGTACCTGACTTTGAGATGGCACAAAGGAAACACACTGATTCAGTGCCAAGTTTATAAAATAGCCATGCATTCGTCTTTCTTTTTGTTTCTCCATAATAATCTAAGCACCAAATTCCACTATATCTACATGTAAACAGCCAAGTGAACGGAAAATACATTCTCTTGAAAGCAGAAAGTTAAAAGACTTTTAACATGGATATCAGTCATTTGTGTTGTGTTCGTAAGGGCTGTTCATAATTTGTCAAAGACATATTGTATGTGTTGTATAGTCCTGTGGAAACTATTGGTTTGACTGTATTCTGAGGTCAAATTAATACTACATCCTGGGTTAAAAACACCCACTGCGCTCACAAACTCAGTATATCCATGCCTGTATTTCCCCAACCCCTCCAACTTCAGTGCCTTAATAACTACAGAGACAGGCATTTGTGTCAGAGTGTATATAATGTGCATTTATGCTCCTAATGCAAAAGACTAGTTTTCTTGCCATGCCAATGAATGACTGAACAAACTTCAGGATGATTAAGCTCTTATACTTGTGAACAGTAATCTAAGCTGCTCTTGTTTTGAGGTGAATAATGTTTAATACTGTCTTATCGTGGTCACGATTGTCATTGTCTTTATGTGTATCCCTTAGAACATTCCCCTAGATTAATCTTTTTGTTTTCTTTGAAGCAAGCCATAGATAGCGCTTCTCTACAGTAATTAATATTAAAGACAGGGGATTTGGACTTGAAATTAGATCCTTTATTTGTCCCGGGCTCAGGGAAATACATCAGTTAACTGACTGTCCTTATCCCACATCTATGTCTGTACATCTCAATGACTTGCTTGTCTTATTTCTGTTCTTTGGCTACACTGACAGCAATTTTCTTACCCTATTTTTGCCAATACTTTTAAATCTTATTAGAGGTAGGCCATATCCTTTTTTACATTTCTCTCTGTCATTAGCAACATATCTATAATCAGCCCCTCCGCTGTTCATAGCTGCAGCCTCATGAATGCACAGGGTGATGAGGTGAACCACAAGGCTTTGAGGTGAGGTCCAAATGATTGATGTAATTTTTTTCAGATCTCCCCTTTTGCGTTCTCAGGAATTTCTTGGATCTTTCCTTCTTTGATTAACTTTATTGGCTTTTTTTTGTCAATAAAATTAGTTAAAGAGTTAATTAAAAATTAACTAAAGAATATGGCTGGTATTTTGTCATTTGTGAGTCTTCATATCTGCTAGCTAAATGTAGCTGCCGCACAGTGAACCCAGCTGTCCAACTTTTCATACACACGTGCTACGGCCAAATTAAGTCCTTCAGATTTTCATCACCCAAATATAGCTAGAAGGTGTAGAAGCTGCGGTTACTACTACTCTGTGTTCAATCAACAGCATTTGTGCATGAAGGGAGTTACAAAGAATGGGATCAACAGTCTGGCAATTTGTTTTTCTTTTTTATTATAACAATGTTATATAAAATCAGTCGGCTTGTCACACAATCAGTGCACCTGATTCTATCTTCTAAATAACCACTCTGCATCTACATTCACTGTCTGCCACCACAAAACCCTGACATGTAATGAAGGCACTCCACAGTTCTGGTTTTTCACTGCTTGGTTATCAGTCAATCCTTAAGGCTGTTGTTTAGGTTACTGTATTGTACGCATGCAGCTATATCTGATCACAGATCTGTTGTTTTTGGCTTTCTAGATGGGATCTTTATGATACTGGTCCCACAGGTTGCTGTCCAGGAGCCACTTTGTTCCGACCAGTAGAGGGACTGGAGGTGTAGAGAGAATCCTCGATGTTTTAAGGTTCAGTGTCACTGCTGTGTCATTCTCAGGATTTGGAGTAGGAGACCCTGCACCTCTTCATCCATTCTGCCCTGTTGGGCAACAGGAAATTATGTAAGAACGAAGGTACTGTATTTTAATCCTTATTGCATAAGCACAGGCAGAGCCCCCATTATGGGCTCTACAGAACAGACCCACCAGCAGCAACTGGTTTTTATTTCGCTCTGAATATGAAGCTACTCTTTGCCCCCCTCCTGAATATGTAGGATAGATAATGACCCACAGTGACAATTTCAAGCACACAAAGTGTACTGGTCTGGAAGAAACTGCAGTGAAAACTTCTATCAGCTAAAAGCATGAAGAAGCAACAGTTCTTTTAAAAGTCAGATCTGAACAATCCCTCATTACAACCAACATTACAAAAGGAAATAGCTAATGTATACACCTTAGTGGTGAAATACTGTTTGATAAAACTGATAGAACGAGAGAGTGTATTGAGCCCCCCTTTCCCCCACACCTCTTCTGAAATTTCATCCACTTTGTCTGGTTAGCAGAGATGGTGGACCGAGCCTGCCCACTCCTTATTGTCTTCGCCACAAAGGGGAGCAAATTCAGCAGTCAGTGCCAGTACAGTACACTTACACTGCCACTTACAGTCCAGACTGTAAGTGGCTGTCCAGCCAGTCCCACATAGAGAACTTAATTGATCTAATCTGACACAGCCCCCCCACACTTCAAAACTCAGGAAACAGCCAAAACAGTGGTGTCAAGTGCACAGATAATACTTAAGATTCATTTTTTAAAGTTTATTTTGTGCTGTGGCGTGTATGTGTGTGTTCAACTGACCTGTACAGCTGCCAGTAAATGGGAACGATATACAGCCACTACCTGTTTGTGCTTTCGCTCCCAGTCCTGCACAAAAAGGTCACAGAAAATGTTTTTCCATTTTTACAGATCATGGTCATATAGAAAAAAAGTCCTTTGGAAATCATGACATTGTATTTTTTCTCATTCCGCACATCCCTTTTGTCAAATCTCTCCTCACCTGGAGCTGCTGGGTAAGTATCGAGATCCTGTTCTGCAGTGCCATTTGCTGCCCAGGGTTACCATGATGGGTGGATGAGGAGGAGGATGTGATGCCGAGAGGAGGTGAAAGAGCTCCCAAGGCCTCCTTTAGCCGGAACACCTCCTTGGACAGCTCTGTTATCTGCACAAAGACGAACACATCCGTTTGGCCAAGTCATGGCTGCTTCAACAGCAGCTGTTTGAACTGGTTCTGCAAGCTCTCACCTTGCGATCCTTCTCCTTGACCAAGCCCTGGGATTCCTGGATGTCTTTATGGAGTTCCTGGATGTGACTGGATTGCGCCTGTAGTTCAGCAAGCTGCTGCTGCACTGTGGCCAGTTGGGACTCCGCGACCTGTCGCTCACTCTTGTTAAAGAGAGCCTCCCTCTGCACCTGGAACACCTAGACCAGTAAAAACCACCAGTGGCATCCTGTCACTTTAAAACTGCTGTCTATGTTTGGTCATATTCCTGGTTCAGATACTTTCTGCTTATATGCTGTAGAATTGGAGGCTGACCCAGGAGCACCAAAAGAGGCGTACAGTTTATTTAACTGAGATACTTAAAAGGGTAGTGCAGTTGCTAAGGTACTTAATATCAGCACATGCTTGCAGAAAAGATCTCAAGCTCTTGATGTATGAATCTTAAATTGTTTGTTTTCATTTCCTCAGTGAAAATTTTTATCTAAGTTAGCTCACAGAAATTTCCCTTGGTAACACTCTCTTTGATCTTCATACACCCACGCTGGGGTTGCACTGCAGTAAGCCAAGCTACAGTAAATCTACACACATTTGCTTTTGGCAACGTATTTGAATGCCAGCACTAAACTGGTTATGTGCCACACTAACCATGCTTTTGTAATAAAATGTCCTCTACTTTTAGCAGGACTCAATTTATGAAATGCATAAAACCCCATTAGGAGGAATCGTCCTCTGTGTGAAAAATGTTGCCCCTTACAAACCCCTGTGTTTGCCAACCTGAGCTGGAAAGGCAGCTACTCAGTTTCCAAAGTGATGATGGAAGAAGCCTATAGTGCACATGTAAAGCTACTTCAGTGCATCGGTATGCACATACACTGAGGATCAATGACAGAGGAAAGTACTGAATAGAGAAAGTAATACACATATGAATAATGTAGAGGCAGGAAAAAGGCCTTCATGGAACATGGCTCACTTTGTGACAGACACAATAACATCTAATGTGGCTTTAGATAGCATTAGAAAGGATCAGAGATGCAAGATACAATAACAGACATGCACACATTTACAGACACATGCACACACCTCGGTGCAGGTCTTTTCATGTTTGCGGGTCAGATCATTGAAACGAGCCGTGATGGCGTTGATCTCAGCCTGCAAAGAGAGCCGCAGGGCCTCGTGGTCCTCCTTAGAGATCAGACCCTGTTCTGCAGCCTTCTGAGACTTCAGCTCTCTCAGCTCCATCTCCTTCTCAGTCAGAGCGTCCTGTGCTGCTGCTGCACTGCTCTCACTGGCCTGCAGGGAGTGCTGGAGCTCTGCCTATGAGGCAAGAAGCACATATTAACCGACAAATCATAACTTTCTGTCTTTGGAACAAACTTGTTGGCAAAATGTACTACTAAGTGAAATGAAAACGCATTTATTTGATGTTTGCATGTCATATTACTATACCTACTGTGATGTACCACACAGGGTGTGTATCTCACTTACACCCTTGTTATTCTAAAGCAATCCAGAGCAAATATCTTTATATCTAAAACTGTTTTTTTTATATTTAAAATCTTTGTATTGTGTATACTTTTACTGAGGCATTTCAAAACAGGTAAATAGTAAATAACAAATGACAGTACGATAACTAAACTGAATTTCCCTGCTGACCTTGATCTTCTCATGCTCCTCTTTCGGTATGGCATCCTGCAAGGAATGCAGTTTAGTCTCTAGTGCAGCAGCCTGCTCCTCAGCATGGCTACGAAGGGTCCTCTCCTCCTGGAGCTCCTGCAGTGTCTGAGCTAGCTGTTCTGATACTGCCGACAGCGCCTCCTTGTGTTTTGAGAGCGGCACCACATCTTTTAGCTGCAGGGCGTCCTGTGCCCGGCCCTCCCGCTCTGCGCACAGACAATCCAGAGCCTGGGCTGCTTCTTGTCTGGCAACTTCCAGTTCTTCTCTCACTGCTGCCAAGGTGCGTCTGGAGTGCTCTGGTTGGAGAGAGGCAAGATCATTCACAAAATGGACAGAAAAGTCCAGGACTAACAACTAAATAAATATGATATTTTCTATTTACAAATATGGCACTCCACACCTGACATGACTGAGGGCTCTGAGCTTTCTGAGTGCTCCTCCTCTTCTTCTTCCTCCTCATCATCGCCACGTGGAGGAGGCCTGAGTCTCTCCAGCTCCAGGAGGGCATCATTGAGCCTTCTGGCCACATCTGCCCTCTCCCTGGCCAGCTGCTCACATTGAAGCCCCAGAGTAACCTGCACCTCCTCCAACTCCGAGCGGGGCACACACTTCCTCAGCTCCCCCTCTAGTTCTCCCAAACGCTCCTGGAGACGACGGACCTGATCTCCATCTCTCACTGCTCCTCCTTCTTTCACTGATATCCTGCTCTCTGCCAGGGCTGCCTCCAACTCAGCCACTTTGTCACGAAGGCACTTCACTATTTCCCTCTCTTCGCCTTCTTTCTCCTCCTCTTCTTTCATAGATTCCTTCTGAATCAGAGCAGCCTGGAGTTCTTCTACTTTCTCTGTCAGCTGTTTGATTGTGTCACTGTCCTGGCTGCTCTGACCTCGTTCCTCGCCCTGTCTCTTAGCAAGCCCCTCCTCCAGCTCCCTCACCCTTGCTCTCAGCTGCTGTGCCTCCTGACTCGGACCCTCCTCTGCAGCCCCAGACCCGCCTTCAGTCCCGGCACCTGCCACGGCAGTATCCCCCTCACCATACTCGACAGAAAGCACCCCCAGACGCATCTGCTCCTTCAGCTCCACCAGCTCGGACTGGGATGAGGCAAGCTGCTCTTCCAACCCACGCAGCTTCTCCTTCAAAGCCTCTGTACTCTCTGCATCTGCACCGCCTTCCTTTGACTTGTCAACACCACTGCAAAACAAGACAGGGCTATCAGTAAGTCAAACATTGTAAAAAGTAACTGATCAAATCAATCATTGGTTGGTTTCTTGACAACAGGGGTCAAGAAACCAACCCCCAAGTCCATGATGCCATGAGTATACATTTTACAGTTAAGCCTGCTCAGCCTCCAGCATGCTGCAGGAAAAATGTAAATGCTCAGCAGTTTTAAAAATGGCCTTGATAGAGGCTGCAACTAGATACTGCTGAGGCTTTGGAGCAGATATTAGCAAAGGTGTGCACAATAAAGGTCTCATTCAATACAGGGGAGTTCAAGTGAATGAGAACCATGTTGGCTATTTCAGCTGCTTGCTAGTAGTAACTCAGTTTGAATGAGTAAATAAATGATTCAGTCTTACCACTCCTCTGCCATGCAGGAAGCCTCCTCTGAAGGCTGGGTTTGAGAGAAGCGCTCCTGAAGGGCTTCAAACTCCTTCCTCAAGGTCTCATACTGAGCTAAGGGGACAGAGTCTGGGCTGGACGTCTGCATGTCTGTGTCGTCCTTCTCAAACATCTCCAACATCTGTACACAACAAAGGAAGGAAATTTTAGTAGCTTTTAAGTGGATGACTTGTATGGTTCATCAGTCAACGCTGATAGCTACATGATGAAACTCAATAGTATTGTTTCATTAGATCCTTTCTGCCTGGTAAATTCTTTCTTTTTAATGCCACGCCCTCAGTTTGTAACAAAGAGCTTCTATTTTAAATGTATAATTTATTTATAAATCTAAGCCCGTGCAGATATAACCCTGGTGACATCATCTTATGCTTTTTTCTCAGACCCGACAAAGCTCCTCCAGAGCCACAGAAGACATAGTACAACTGTTTTCCAAGGCTAAATAATGCTTCCAGTGATGAGTAAACTGACCTTTATGTGTAAAATTGATGGAGCTCCCTTTAATTAGCTTAGGTCATTATGAGTTTTGGGATCCTGCTCTGCTCTCTATGGTCTACAGTAAGTCACCGCAGGAGGTTTGGTACTAGTCTCCTTCTGACGTTCTTCCCAAGACGAAATCTCTCTTTGCTCTCATTTCAGACCTTACATTTCCAGACTTTCCTGACCGTTTCTTTTTCACACGGCAGAGCAGAACTGAAGTTCTTGGCCTTGATCGCTGCTTTTCACACAGTGGCGAATGAACAACCATACTAGAATACTTCAAACAAACAAACAGCATGACCCAGTCAGTGAAGAATGACTACAAAATGGCCTCATGTCTGCATCTGATGTTGTGTTGTTCTATTTATACTTGTATGAACACATCTGCCTCAGTGCATTAGTGAACCAGAGCGCAGCGTCATAACATATAAGTGGTCATGACTAATGCTCCAGTCAGGGACACTCAGCTACCCTTGAAATAACATCTTCATCTTCTTCCAGGGAACCATTTAATAATCACTTCACTATTCATTTATGCTCTTTAAAGAGGCCTGTGAGTGCGTGTGTGCAACTGTGTGTGTGTGAGAGAAGGAAGATTATGTTTTTGTTTAGTATATTTATTGTGGGATATGTCAGATGAACGAGCATTCTTTTCTGTGAGTTATGTGTCAGTAGGTGTAAGTGTGTTTATACATTTAGATGTGTATTTGAGCATTTGTGCTGACCCTGACCTTACCTGTACTTTGAGAACAAGTTCAGAGTTCTGTGAGGTAAGTTCCTCTATTTGTTTACGCAGCTCAGCAACAGTTCCTGGGTCTGTAGGGGCAGGAGATGGGCTGGCTGAGTCACTGTCCACTTGAGAAGTGGTCTCATCCTGAGCAAGGGAGGCTCTGGAGCGCTTGGAGAGCAGCTTCTCTAGAGGGAAAGTTCAAGAGAAACCACAGTAAAAATTAATCAGTGTACTTCCTGACATGAGAGACACAGGAATTGCCCATGGGGTATAGCTGGGACACATGCATGGAAGTACATGGGCCAGGGCTGGGGAAGTATATGTAGCATACCTGGGAAGTCCAACATTTCATCCATGTCCTCAGAGTCACTGGCCCCTATGCCATGTCCTCCCTTCAGCTCCTCCAGCAGCTTGTCCCTCTCTGCCTCTGCCTCCTCTAGACGCTGCTTTAGTTGAGACAACTACAGGGCGCACACAGACGCATGTAAAAATAGAGGTTATAACAAGCAACCTTCAGTCTTCACAAATATGTTGACAGCTCTGAAGCAGATGAAAACGCACAGAGCTCTAATGAATGCATGTAAGTTTACATGAAATCATGAAACATTTTTCAAGGTCAGTTTGGGCTGCATGCAATGCAGTACCTCCTCCAGGGCAGAGAAGGCGCTCTGGTGCTGCTGCTCCAAGGCTTTGATCTTCTGGAGCAGACGGCCTCTCTCCAGACGGAGCCGTCGGATCTCCTCAAATACCTCCTCATCCTCTGCCTTACGTGGACAACCCCCCCAAAAAATATGAAAACCTATGTATTTCATATAATACGAAGGGTGAACATCGACTATGACTAAACAATAATCAAGAAGAGTGCCAACCTGGGCAGATTGCTGTGTTTCTGGAGGCTGGGGAGAAGGAGAAGGAGACTGGGGCGGGGGCTCGGGGGACTCGACAGGGGGAGCAGGACTCTGGGGCTGCGGAGAAGGTGGCAAATCCTGCATCTTTGTGATAGAAAAACAATAAAAATTAATCTTTATTAGTCATCACACAGATGATACTGTTCACTTAATATCTTGCTGTATTACAGAAATATTACTAATTACTTGTACTTGTAGAATTAGCATTAAAATGGACATGCTTGAGTCTTGTTTGCCCTTACCCAGTAAAACAGAGATCAACTGGTCCAAAACTGGGACTCACAAAATAAATCTTAGATTTTTTTCCCCTGGTTTTATCTATTCTAAAATTACACGATCTGATGAAGAAAACTCACAGGTTTAACTTTGTCCATATGGAACATGTGATGGGGGCAGACATTTAAGTAGTAGCAGACATTGCTGCCAGTGATTTAGGTTATATGCGCTGACAATAGAGTAAGTCTGGCCTGGGGTTTTGGGTTTTTCCACTGATGTGGTTCTTACAGTACCTGGAGAGGAGAACGGGGTGGTGGAGGAGCTTTCCGTTTGCGGGGGGTAGTCCCCCCTTGTACTGATGAGGCGCCTGAGGGGACTTGGGGGGGCTGTGTGGGAGTTGGGAGGGGGATCACAGACAAGCATAGGTCAAGCTCAACTTAAAATGGGAAAATGGAGGAAACCAAGATAAGGCAAAGGGTCAGCAATAAAGGGGAATGAAAGCCAACAAAAAGAAAGCAGCACACAAAAACAATGAGCTCATATTGGAAAACATGCACAATATGATCGGCCAAAAGGGCCATGATCTCACTGATGGAAGGAGTGATGCAACGCACAGCTATGCAACATTACCTCCTCGCCTGCGCCCTCAGAAGCTACGTATGCAGAGGGAAAAGACAAACACAGCAGAACGCTTTAACCTCTACAGCAGTCAGGTTCAGCAAACTGCTAGAGGCACATGAGAGTATGTGCACATACATATGTATACACACTCTCATTTTTTAACATGTAGTTCATAGTAGTGGCTTTTGTGTAACTTGTATGAAATCCACCAGAATATCCAATTATAGTATAAAAACTAATGTGGTCAGGCGTCATATGCGCACCAAATTCTCCCCTTCATCTACTTTCCCAACCAGTCACACATCTGTTTTCCATATAACAGCTAAGTCTTTGTTGGGAGATAAAAGTGGAACAAGTCTTTCGTCTCCTTTTTTTTTCAAATTCCCACTTTACAATCACACCCAGCTGTCCTCCTGATCTTCTTCCTCTTATTACAGCTTAACAGCCACGATCCAGAGCAGCACAGCCACAAACAGAAGCCATACACTAGGTCTGATGGTCTGTAACATGTTCCTACCTATGTGCTGTGCTGTGATGAGCTGTTTCATTTAACTAACTGTGTCTGATTTATAATAATTCATACTGTACCTGGGGGTACTCCATCCTGCAACATCTGTAGGATATGTTGGTTGCCTGTGGTTACGCTGTAGTCGGTGGCTTTGTGTCCAAGGGCGTCAACCAGTTGTGTGTTGGCCCCACCTCTCAGCAGAGCCTCTACGGTTTCAACACTGTCACTCTCACAGGCCAGCATTAACGCAGATCTGTGATTCACAAAAGTGATCACAATACAGCAGGAAAACACTAAATCAGTTACACCGAGAAAACTAATAATGCAATCACAAATCATCAAAACCACAAAGTACTGAAGAATCACAAGGTATATTAGTCTGAGACCTATATTGTTTAAGTATTGGGCAGAGACTCATTTGGTCGATTTCAAACTGACAGATCAATAGCCTGCTGTGAACATAAAGCATGTGTTTGTGTTTCAGAATGAATTACTAGAAAATATATATAACATATTGTATAGAACTGTGACAATTATTGATCTGATGTAACGATGCAAACTAAAAAAACTGCATCATGACCTGCATCCCTCCAAATCTCTCACAAGTGCTCCCAGCTACTGGAGACCTTCGACTAATCCTGAAGAGGTTTTTAGGTTCTTGCTTAGCTGAAGAAGCTGCATTGTCTCCTAGTCTGCCTCAAGAGTTGAACATTAACAGTCTAGTACCTTCCCTGGTTGTCTTGTATGTTTGCATTGGCACCTCGCCCCAACAGGAATACACAAAGCTCCACTCTGCTCATCTGGGCTGCTAAGATCAGAGGAGTGGCCCCATCCTGGCAGAGAGACATACATCATGGTGTAACAGCACGCATTGATATTTGAAAGTTTTGTCTAATATACTAGATTAAAAAAAAGTAAATCCTTCCTTACATGCACAAAAAAAAAGGCAAACCAAATTTAATTTACTGTAACTGTATTCATCAACTTACACTGTCCTGGACATCCAGATTCGCTTTAAAGTCCCACAGGGTCTCAGTGCAGGACAAGCAACCACTGACCGCTGCATAAAATAATTACCATGGTTGATATCAGAGGTTTACGTATAACGTACTGTACTTACATAATGAGATGGCAGATTAAAGATTTTTGGTAAGTTTAGCTTCAGAGTTAAATGTTCCTAACTGGAATGTTCCTGCTTGCTTTCAATACTTTTATAAATTAGGTTGAATGGGATCTGTGAGAGAAGTGTGTTACATGTAGAGTAGCTGTTATCAAACCATTGTCTCATTGTGTTGTGGTTGTGTAACTGTTACCTGCTTGATGAAGTGGTGTTCTGCCAATGCTGTCGGTGCAATCTACTGTCAATCTCTCCTGTTAGAGAAAACAAAATTAGTACAATCTTAAAATTCCTTAAAATTATTTGTCCTTTATCCATTTGCTATATATTTTGTATATATATTTTTGTGTTTTACCTGTAAAAGTCTCTTTAAACACTCTGACTGGCCATTTTTGGCTGCGAGGTGAAGGGCACTGAAGCCTGGGGTGAATCAATCATAAACAGACATTTATAAACAATCCATGACACATGTGATTCAACAACCTTGGGTCATGAGATAAAACTCTTATCTGGTCATAAAATACCGTACCAGCACCATCAGGGACGTTAAGATCTGCTCCATGAGAGATGATTACCTCCAGACAGTCTAGCCGGCCTCGGGATGCACAGAGGTGGAACCTGCCAGAAAGTAGGAAGGACAGTACGTGTTGTTGGTGATTAGAGATGAGAAATGATAACTGGCTTCCATTTAAAATGTGTGATTATTCAGAAATGTTCAGCTCCAACACTGCTGATTTGTCTGATCAGTTTAGTTGTAGTTTAAGAGACAGCAGGATATAAAACTCAAAAAGTTCCTTAATTTAAATGGGGGGACCATTTAAAGAATTGGTGAAGAACTGGACTGATCTAAATACTCAGTGCTAGTTACGTCTTTCCATGAAAAATGACTTACACTGCACTAGAAATGATGTATTTTACATTACCATAATCTTAGTGCAAATTTAAGGAATTCAAACAGTACAAATAAATGTTTATTTCCCAGAGTAACAAGGAAAGGTAAAAATTAGATGACGAACTTACGCTGACTTGCCCTCAGCGTCCAGCTTGGTGGGACAGAGACCTTTTTTGACGATGAGAGCGGAGACTTTGTCAGGTTCATTCTGCTCCACAGCCTGCAGGAGCCTCTCATCACTCTTACTCCAGTCCTGACTCTGAGGGGGGGGACAACAAGCCAGAGAGCAGGTCATCACCCTGTACTGCCCCAAAGGAAACTGATACCACACTACATATCTCATAACATATCTCATACAAAACAATGGACAGGCAGCAAGGAAATATAATGCAATTAAGATGTGCAACAACCAATGACGCTGTCCATGAAAAAAAGACATTTTTTCATTAAGAGAAAAAAAACTAACCAATTTTCTTTCCTATTCTTGAGTTTATTGGGGATACAGAGAAGATACCTACTGGCAGCGGCAGCAGGGTGAGACAAGGACAGAACCTCTTCATCAGGCTAAAAACAGGCTGCTGAGGATCCATAGGGCTATCAGGGCGTCGCACACTCAACTAAATACAGCTATAGTATACAAAGTCACCACGGTGTGTCCTGACTGGCAATACACACTGCTGCCTGGCTATAAATCAAACCCAGACTTACATCAGATAGTGTAGAGAACTCAGCTAACGACAAATTTTTAATCAGATAGTCTTTAGACGTTACAGCAACATCACCGCAGAGCTAATTTGTGCTGTACTCAAAATCACAGACCAATGACACACAATAGATTGTCAAACATAAACTCTGGCACACACGAAGTAACACTGCTATTCTCTGTCCTCACGTCTCCCTGTGCAGTGCGTCCCTGTCTGCATCCAAAACATCATCCTCACGTCCCGTTCCGGCTGCTAGCAGGGACACAGCCAGTCTTACCACCGCACCTCACACACACACACACACTCTCTTCCACCTCCTTCTTTTCTTCACTGTCCTCCTTTCTCTAACCTAGTAATTTCTCCGCTGCCTTCTTCTCTGTAACAGCCCCCCTCTTTCTCTCTATTAGTTTTTGTCAGGTCCTGCACGGTAACCCCCTGGCAGCGTCACAGATCTGTTTCTCTGCAGTTACAGAGCGGGGCCTGTGTGATGTGAGGACTCAGCAAAAAGAGGAGAAACAAGCTGGATAAGCCGCACTCTGCTCTGCTGGTTTGAATGGTCATTTACGGTGGCAGAGGGGACATAGTGAGGCACACAAACATCAACAGACACATGTATGCATGGTATCTATCTATCTGTCTGTATGTCTGTCTGTCTGTCTGTATGTCTGTCTACTTAGCTAAGTGGCTATTAAGTGAAACTACTCATCAGCCTCATCCGAGAAGATGAGCCTTGTCACCATTGTTGTAGTGATCATTAAATGTCCAGTCCAAGGTAATGGGGAGGTAGAATTTCCCAAGACAACTGATAGTAACGTGGTGTTAATAGCATCATTAGGGTCCAAATGCTCAGACCACATTGTAGAGTCAGCAGTTAATAGTTTATCTGCCTGTACATGTGCCCCACTGCTGCATGGGTGCAAGGTCACTGACACTAGTCAGCCAGCCTGCAACAAGCAGTTTGCTACATGGAGTCATAAAAAAGAGCAGAATATTAAAAATACAGTACATTAGAGAACAATGTTACCTCCCACATTACAAAGTTCTTCAGAGTAGCATAGCAATGACAGCAGGAAAGTAGAAATTCTTTGAATGTGTGTGTGTGTGTCTGTGTATGCACATACGTGTGAATAATTGAAGGCTACCTGAGATCTCTGGTTATAGCAGCAGTCTGGAGACAGCCCTGCTCTCCTGCTGCTGCTCAGTGACACTGAATCCCAGTGCCCCCCATACACGGACAGGAGTGAGCAACCTGGGACCTTTATAAATGCCTATTTAATGTAGAGCACCCGAGAACTGTAACATTAGGTTAAAACACAGCTTGTAGGGCTTATGTCTCTAAATAGCTTGGAGACAAAGAAAGCAGGTGTACTACCTGTAAATATACCCAACTGTAAAGTTCCACATGCTCCACTTCAACAGATGGCTCTTACCTCATTCTTTTTAAACTTTGCCTTCAGACTCTTCATAATGGCTTGGTAGCCACTGTCTCAACAGGAACACTGAATTAAAAGAAGATAAATAAACAAACTTGGCGTTATTGTAAGTTGCAGCTTATTCAGTGGGTCTCAGAAGGATTTAATTTTTTGCCCAGCGATTCAGTCATCAAGAAGTCTCTGAAACACTGCAGCATTTAGGTGTACTAAATTTTTATGTTAGAAATGTGCCAGCCCCCTGGCCAATATAAACCCTAATGCAGTTGACACATAACTATAAACTGCCAAGGTAAAGAAACATGCAGCCTACCTGTGGAGGACAGTCCCGTTCCAGGTGAGCGTCTCCTCTGTCCCATCAGCTGCTGCTCACATTAAAACGCTGGAGTCACTGCTGCCTGGCGGACAACAGGAATGTACCCGCCCCTATTGTAAATCAACCAATCAGCAATGCGCAAAAACGCCGGATCAGCGTTTGATTGGCAATGATGGATGGCATATTGTGTCTGTAGCGTGCGGCACAGCCAAAACAACATGGGGTATTTTCCTTAAGAACGAGCGCTGAAATGCGTGAGCGTCGTTCTGTGTCTAACGGGCCGTGTAAACTGTGGAATAGGACTGAGTCGTGTACAACGTGTCATTTTTTTGGTGTTTGAGCAGTACCTCCAGCTCAATGATTCAAAATGAGGAGAGGTGCAGGGCAAGTTCCTTATTTCGGATGTTTTGGCCAATCGCTGGAACGTAAATGTGAATTGAACCAATGGCAACACTGGAGGAGCCTGTCCCGGAACTTCATACTGTGAAAATGTGAGGTGAGTGGAAAAAATGAAAAATAAAACATAGTTAAGAGCAGGGTTAACCGAGCTAAATGTTTCTCTACTGTTCATGGTGCTTCAGAGTTTCTGTACTTAATTAAACGGATGCTTTACTGAGGCAGTGGCATAAACACAACTGTTTTCCATCTACAGTTCCCGGTTTTTGGTCATGAATGGATGCATAAACAAATTTTCACAAACTCTGAAGTTAAATGAGACCTGCCCTTGTTGTTATTTCTAACGGAGACGTGCAATACGCACGAGCCATCAGATGAGGGCAGTAAATATAAGGCAGATGAAGCTATGGAAATCAATTATTCCCACAAGTCTGTGCAGCCTCTTTTCCAGTCACTTAATTCAGCCCCCCCCCCAAAAAAGGATTACACTCAGAGGATATTCGTGACTTTGAAAGATAACCTTTGTTGTCTGTGTGTCTGTTGTGAAGGCTGTTGTGTGTTGTACATGAATGTCTGCAGCTACTGATCCGCTACAGAAAGAACAGCTTGTTTGTATACCTTTTCAGACTGTATAAATGATGCAGCTGAGTTGGGAAAGAGCAACATCTGAGTGAAGCGTGAAGTTCAGAGAAAATGTCACATCCATATTTAGCCCTTTATAATGAGGGAGTCTTATTAATTCTCAGAACCATTCCACAGCTCCTTCTTGTTCTCTGTTTGATTCAATTAAATCTTTGGCTCTTACGCAACAGTGTTTGTTTTGCATGAAAACGCACAATGACTTTGTACCTGTCTGTGATTATCTCTCACTGCGAGAGAGCCTGATTTTCCATTTCAGTTTTCCTCTCCTCTGTGTGCACCATGTGTCTTCCTCCAGCTGAGTCTGACATCTTGCCTGTATTTTCCATTCCTTGCTCAGTTTCAATCTTCAATCTTTTCTTCCATACAGTTCTGGCTCTCACCCCAGCCAGGATGGGGAAAAAAGAGAAATATATGCTCAAAATGTTACTGGCTTGTAGGGGGGTTAGAGGAGGTGCTGCGCTGAGCTGATTGTAAAAAGGAAAAAGGGGAATGTATGGCTGAGAGGTGGGAGACTGGAGGGAAGATTACTGGTACAGTCAGGGATGACAGGAGATAAAAATGCAAAGGTTGAAAAGAATGGCTGAGAGAAGGAAGGGGGGAGGAAGATGGTGTTTTTTGTCATGTGAGAGAAAAGATCTTAACTCGTTGGAATGTTGATTGTGTGAGAAAAGCATCCACATATGTTGTACAAACAAATTATCCTGAAGTATCAAGGTCCATTTGTTGTGCCAACAAGAGCTCTATCAACTTACTGAAGGACTAGATCTCATTCCCGGAAGATAAGACCGTTAGCACAGCATATTGATCATGTTCCCACATGATAATGACTGGTTCCCACAAAATGTGAATCTTGTTCCCGCAAGATGTTGTTGTTCACACAAGCTTGATCTATTCAGAGTTTTTCTTTTTTCTTGGGCGGAACTAGTGAGGTGAGACGGAGACACTGAACACTGGTTTTCAATCTGTCTGTCACACCTGCAGAATACTTCTTTTCCACAGTAATAAAGTAAATTGACAGACTTTTAAACTGAATGCTGTCATGGAATTGATCTTATCTTCAAGTTAACTGCTTCACCACTGTAACTAATTTTAATTGGACTGCAGGGACCTAAAAGATACCACACACACACACATGCACTCTCTCCGACTCCTGGTTTCAAAACCTCAGCAGGCAGGAAGAGGAAGATGTGAAGGTCTTGATGGGAATAATGTTGATGATTGTGGTGGGGGTGGATTCAAGCACGATGACCTCATCCAGTCTCCCACCTCTGGGAGAAAGTGAGCTCATGAGTGTCGTAAAGAAAAAGGCATTTACGGTCTTTTAACAGACTTAGATGGGCCTTACCCACTGTAGCACATAATCCAGTTTGCCAGCCTGGGCCTTGGATAATGGGACATCTGTAAGAGGATGAAACACACTCAGAGGGAGCAAAAAGGATGAAACAAAGGGAATGAAAATGAACAAAATGCTTGACAGTTGACAGGCCCCAGGGCGTTTCTCATCTTGTCTATGAGATAAGGACATTTTTTTGTGTCTACACTTCTGCCTAAACTTCACTACAGCACTGCTAGTGTTGCCCAAAGGGTGATGGGATTTCCCTATTCCACCAAACCCTTTTAAGACAGAGAAAGCAGAAAACAGTTTTGTTCAACCCTCAGGCTTTTTTTGCAGTTTGATGCTCTTTTGGGGAAAACTGCAAAATAATAATTTAAAAAAACCCTTCGCTGAAGCTACAACACAAAAAAGTCTCCAGTGATGTCATGCAAATAAATAATGCACATCTTTGGAGCACATTCGTGCGAGCTGATTTTTTTCCCCCCTCAGTTTGTGTTCTTCATTTGTTCCCATACAGCTATTGTGATTTTTGACAGAGGATGTATCTCTTGTTGCAGCCTGTATGATGTGCAGATATTTCAGTGAATGAACGGTCGGCTGACTGCGAAGGGGAATAGGAGGATATTCCACAGGGAATGAAGCACCTCCCCTTTAATCGCTCGGTTGAGTTTGTGTCGGAGCTGTAGTCGCTCTCTTCACTCGCACGTTTGCAGTCAGTGGGTAAAACAACTCCGGTGGATATCAGTGCTCTTGTTTTGTTCTAGAAAAGCTGCTCTGTGCGTGTGTCTGGGTTTTTTTTTCCTATCATTTTGTGGAATTAAAAAAAGAAGCGTGGAAGATTTAGTGTCGTCTTTGTGTTGTTTTATTGTCAACGACATGAAGAAACGCGGAGTAAAGCATCCAAAGTGGCTGAAGGACTAAATAGGGTTGGTAAGTGAGTGTGCCGACACAGCGCAGAGCTCACTGCTATTTAAATCCAGTGTTTTGTTGCGAAGTTGTTGTTTTTTTTAGAAACATTTGCTTAATTATTTTTTTTTTTTTGTTTAGTTTGCTTTTAATGTTCCACAACACCTGTGTTAATTGTGAATTTACTGGATTTGATCTTGGTTAACTAACAAAAGCAAATAGGATTTTTGGATTTAATGCAACTCTAATTTCTTTTATTCCATGTTACTTTTTAAATAGTCTCTTCCAGTCTTTGTCTTGCCGTTTTATTTTATAAGCGTGTCAACGTCGGACTTTATTGCAGGGGTGTGAAATGTATTTGCAGCCTTTGGGCAAAGTCCAGATGCCAGACGTTATTGCTCCCTTCGTAAAACAAAAGGAGTGCATAAAGCCCAGCTGCTGGTGCAGTTTAATGTCACTTGAGTGCATGTAAATGTACAGTGATTGTGGGTCTGTGATCATGAAAAAGTTGTCCAGAAGAAATACTATGAGAGGATCGGGACCTGTGGATTGATATTGTTTTTAGAATAATAAAAAAAGAAATTTTTAATGTTTAAATTGACTTGTTATGATGAGGACAAGCACAAACCCACAGAGTAAATCAAATCCATATCTTGCACAGTATCATCAGAAATCAGGTCAGACAGTGACCCTCTTGTTTGTCCTTGTCTGCCCCCCCCAGCCTCCTGCTCTCTCTCCACCGCACACCAACACGTTTGGAAGCTGAGCTGCGATGGCTAAGTGGCTGAAAGACTACCTGAGCTTTGGCAGCAGAAAGGTGCCTCCACAGCCACCCACACCGGACTACACCGAGAGCGAGATCCTCAAGGCATACAGACTCCAGAGGGACCTGGACTTCGAGGATCCCTATGAGGACTCTGAGAACAGGTCCAGAGGCGAGTCAGGGACTTCTGAACCCGCCACACCAGTGTACGGGTCTCCCATGAAGTCATCCGGTGTGGATGTGAAGTCGCCTAAACATAGACTGATCAAAGTGGACTCTCAGGAGCTGGGGCGCACCAAGATCCTCCTCAGTGCCATCTCTTTAGAGGACCAGCAAGAACCTGTAAGAGCCTCAGTCTCTCTTTAGATCTTTTCAGGTGTTCGGGGCAAAAAGCAAGTGATGACAGATTAAGATTTTTATGTGGCCAGCGTCGTGAAGTAGAGTGAGAAGGAGGGATGAAGTGAATGCAAAAAACACTCTCCCTCTTCTCTCTCATCCCATTTCCATCACCGGGACAGCTTTATTGATCAGACTCCATAAGCAAGCGGCTGCTAATGTGTGTCACAAATATGCATTGTTTACATAAATCACATCATGTCCCATGCGCCACATATATTTGCAACCGTAGATGGAAAAAAAAATTATTGATGGTTTGAGCGGACCATTGAGCTGGAGAGGGTCACAGTCCCCTGAGTTTATGTCCTTCTATAAATAATAAATGAGGTTTGGTTTTGCAAGCTGAGAGAGACCCCCGCATGAGCACATGTTAGGGGCCATATACAGTATGCCGTATGCTGATGTGTCAAGGGCCACAGGGAAGTATAATTTATGCTTTGGTCCTGTTTGAGTCATCAGAACTGCAGTGGTCTGCTGGTAGCGTACTGTGCATGTTGTGCTGTAGAAAGCATACACAGCGAATGTGAGGGGAAAAAAGGCAAACAGATGTTGAGAGAGAGCGACTGGAGCAGAAGCAAAAGGTTTCACAAGGAAATGGTGCGCACATTAATTCAGCTCACATATGCTGAGTAAGTTAAGGAGTATTTCAGGGTTTTCATCACTGCCGTTAAATCCATGACTCCACTCACGGAAAATGCTACAAGTGCGAAAGGCCTGAAGTGGATTGAAGTAATAGTCTTAACTGAAGTCAATAGCTTCCCTCTCTACCCAACTCTCCTCCTGCTCTCATTAATTTCCCAGGGTCTGTGGGAACATCTGCACTCTAATTAACATTGCAGATTCTTGTGTATCAATAGATAACCTGTCACAGAATCAACCTGGGATTAGGATGTCATTTTGAGGAGTGTGCGTGTTTAGCAGGAATTTGGGAAGCGAGCCTTGCTAGAGCGTTTTTCTTTGTCAGAGAGGGAGAGAGCGAAAGGACAAGAGCGCTTTGCCAAAGGGTGTATGTGTTTTAAGGTTCTTGCACGTGTGTGTTTGTGTATTTATATACATGTGTGTGCGTGTGAGAGACCATATGGCTGCCTTTGTAGCTGTCAGTGCGCCAGCTGACCACTGTTTTCCTCCCGTGCTTGCATAAAAGAACAAATGCTCCCAACCGATCAACCAGCTCCCTCTTTTCTCTCTGTGCTTTCTTCCTCCACCCATAAAAATGGATCATCCTCAGACAGGACGGTTTCTCGTGGCATTGCTTTTTACTTTAATGTGGCAGCAAAGACACAAATTTCTTCTTCAGCGCTTTAAAGAGGGAACTACATTCTACACCTTCTAAATATACACAGCACTGGTGTGGCATTGTGATGTTGCACACTAAAGGTGCAAATTTGTGTCTTGATGTTACTCCAAAAGCATTTTGTCTGTAACCAAACATATATTTAACTTCCCATTCAGAGAGGATCTGATTGCTTGTTAAAAGTGTAGCACCGCTCTCTCCGTCTCAGGTCCTGATGAGCTATTGTTTGTGCAATAGTCCTGCATTTATACATGCAGACCAAATGCTCCTAATGGTTAGATAACATTCATGACCTATGATGCTTTTATTCAAGGATTTGATTCAATAGCGTGTGTCTTTGCAAAATGCTGATATAAAAATTCTGGATGAAAGTCATTGAGGCCTATGACTGGGATTCTAGCTCTTTTTGTGTATGTGCCTGCAGGACAAAAACATATTATAAGTATTTTTTATTCCAATACCAAGTAAAAAAAATTGCTGGGGACATAGTTTCTCTAAGGGGACAAGTTAATAATCTATAGCAAAATTTTTCTTCACAAGTGTGTGTTTTATCCTTTAGGTGGTGCCTTCTGCTCCTCTGGCAGGGGACACAGATTATTCTGATCCATTCGATGCTCGATTGGACCACCGACCAGAGCCAGATCATGGACCACTTCCTTGTGAGAACAACGGCTACATGGAACCGTATGAAGCCCAGAGGGTCATAACAGGTCAGTGGACTACAGCCCATCAGTCAGTAGCTTATCAGTATTACAGTGAGACAGTTTCAAGGGACATATGGTGGTTTAATTCCCTTTTCCTTTCCTCATACTGCTTCCTTTTTGTGTTTCAGTTTTTCGTTTTTAGTGATCTCTGACTGTTATCTTCACATATAGCAAACCCTTACATCCACAAAATATCAGAGCGGCCTTCATAATATGAGATTAAGTGGACATTTTTCAGGGTTAAATTCAGCTCTTATCATAAAAATCACAGTCAGGTATTATATTTTATTTCAGACGCACCAAATCATGAATAAAATATGTTACGAAGTAATATCATCATTGCTCTATAATCAGTCAGCAGTTTCTCCAATAAACGACACTGAGCTGATCAGTGATGTTATTATTTTTTATTACTCTTCTTTCTCTTTGTTGAAAAGTATTTCTGCCTTCATATAGAATAACGTATATTTGTTTCCATATTTTCCAGTTCTTTAAGACAGTGGTGTTAAATGCAGTATTGCTTAGTATTTCCTGTTTAATTGCTTCACTTTTAGCAGGCAGTTCTGCTCTGGAGTGTTGTAACTGTCCACTCCCCTGTGTTTTCAGTTCATCGCAGATGAGTCGGCCCTTTGGAAACGCCTATCCAGTCTCAAACCTTCCCTCCTCCCTTGCGATTTTCTCCCACATCGTCTAGCTCACATCTATCGTTTTCCATTTGTCTCTCCTCCTATAACATCTCTGTCTGCCCCTTTCCCCCGCGCTCTCCCTGCTCTGTCCCAGTCATTTAGTGTAAAAGCCCCCCCCCCCCTTTCTCCATTTCTCTATCTCTCTCTTCATCTCAAGGGCTCTCCCCGGCCTTGAGGGGAGAGTCTGGCTGTCTCTCTAATTTGTCCTTCAGCACATTTTATGTCCTGTTCTCCCTCTGTTGTCACTGGAGCTGCCTTTTTGGTGGTCAAATGAAATCCATAATATCAGCCTTAACTAAATGGAGCATCCCTTCCTCTGCTCGATCTGAGAAACCTTGAAGAAAATATTTTCTTGCCACAGCTGGATGAAGCCATTGGAGAGATTAGATTCACAGCGGTGATGGCAGAGCATTTTGCAAAGCATTGTCACAGCTCTTTCACTGACTTTGAATTGAGCCTGTCACTCCAGGGCTGTCTGTCTGCCTGCTTTTGTCTGTTTGTCTCTCAGTCTGTTTTTTCTGGTCAAAACACACAGCAGAACGCCAAAGACAGATGTGAGATCGGAATAGTAATTATCTTTCACAAAAACTGTCCTGAAAATACACCTGTGTGCTTTTTAGACTGTACTTAAAGGTGGAAAAGCGTGTTGGATGCTTACACCTCTCGAGCTGGTGTGTTTTGACTCTCTCATGATTCTTGAGTTTGGCCCAGGAGGGTAAAAGACAGGTCTCATTTTGCAGGTCTGACTCACATCTGTATGCCTAAACACTCCCCAGCCCTCCCTGTCGTCGTTCCCCTCAATCTTCTATCTCTGTCACCTTTCTGGCAAATTGCTACCCCCCGCTTGTGTTTTCCTCCATCATGTTTCCTATGAATTTCTCATTTTATTTCCTCCATGCCTGTTTTTATCTCTCTCCTTCATCCTCTCCATCTCCAGGCTGCCGCTTACACAGTGAGTTCCCAGTGCAGGTAGAGCAGCATTCAGTCCCGCTGTGCTTCTGTCTCAATGACTTAACATCAAACGTTGACAGACCTCCTCCCCCTGCCCCCACCTCCCTCCCTCCCTCCCTTGTCCTTCCCTCTCATCACCCTCCTCCCCTTGTTTCCTCACCGCTTCCCTTTCCTCTTCCTTCTCCTCCTGCTCCTCATCCCACCACATCCTCTCCTCCTCTTTCCCTCCTCCCTCAGCTTACTCCTCCTCTCTCACCATTTCCTCTCCACCCTCTTCTTCATAACCTCAGGGACTTTCCCCAGGGTCTCCACTGGGTTGCCATGGTGACTACAGGGCCACGCAATATCGGTGCCTTGTCGTGTGAAGGTTAAAGTTTTCCTTTGGTTTTCACCAGCAGAATCCTTCCATTAAGCCCTGTTCCCCTTCTCATGTGAGTGTAACTCTTTTGCAGCGCTTCTGGCTGTGGACACAAAAGATGCCTACTCCTTCATTTTTTCCCCCCATTTTTGTCCATTATGTGCCACCTGTTTTTCTTTTTTTTTTTTTTTTTTGAGGTTACATTTTTGAGGTCAACATATCAAAGTGCCACTGCTGATTGCTGCTGCTGCTGCAGCTTAGAGGCTCCTATTGATGCATTCAGAAATAAGATTTCATCCTCTAGCTTGCGTCAATAATCTTAAACCCTTTTATCTCATGACCGTATTTGACTCCACATAACAGTTGCAGGTGCTGAGAAGCATTTCTTGCTTGGAACCCACTGAGAAAGTGATGAAAATGTTAACGAGGAAACATGGATGTTGTTGTGAGCTGTGCTAGATTGCTGCTGGGATTCGGGATGGACGAGAGGAGGGGGGTGGGTTGTCTACTGTGTTACTGCTCAGCATCTAGCCCAAGGCCTCGTTAAGCCCCCCCATATGAGATTCTGAGCCCACGGCAAGCTGTGCAAACATCATTTGTCTCTCTTCTCTAATTCTAGTCATGTCAGGGCTCAACAGGCTTTTTGTTTTACTTTGTAGTGCAGAATAATATCAGTCTTGTGTTAAAGGGAACCTCATCACTTCTGTATTATGTGTTATCTGTTTTTTCTAGTAGCTTGAGGTGACACATAAGGCAAATCACTGAATGTTTGTGTGCGTATGTTTGTGTCTGTGTTTTTTAATTTGTAATTATTTTGCATATGATTACACAGAGCTGCAGCGTGGCCCAGGTGGAGGAGGAGGAGGAGGACGTGTGCGTGGCGGGGTGCAGCTCTACGACACCCCCTACGAAGATGAGCGAGGCCAGCGCCTGGGCCTGGTTTATGGAGAACCTCAGGAGGAGGGTAAGGAGAGCAGCAG
This sequence comes from Toxotes jaculatrix, assembly GCF_017976425.1. Taxonomy (NCBI): domain Eukaryota; kingdom Metazoa; phylum Chordata; class Actinopteri; family Toxotidae; genus Toxotes; species Toxotes jaculatrix. The sequence goes on from NC_054399.1 coordinate 8,729,951, forward strand.
GCTGCCGCAAGATGATGAGAGACCAGCTGACGAGTATGACCAGCCCTGGGAATGGAAAAAGGACCACATCTCCAAAGCGTTTGCAGGTAACCAGAAACATTGTGATGGTATTCTGTACACAAAAACTGAGGTGTAGCATAGGGTGACAAAGCCATCCGCAAACTTTGGTTTAGCCATTGTGGTCTAAAAAGGCACAAATCATGGCGGTTCAATAGATTATTGATAAGCTTTCCATCAATGAACTGTTCCTGCACTTGATTGGAGGTATACTTCATGAAGCAGACTATTGCTGGTTTTTACTTGACTGATTTTTTTTTATTTTTTTTTTACTTGACTGATTTTCAAACTGGAAAAATACAGCAACTATAATGAAAATGTCAAAATTGTCCAGAAAATGAATTTTTGAATACATTTTTGACAGTGTTTAGGAAATGGAGCCATTAATGTTGATGCTTCTTAAAACGCATGATTCAGTTTATATGTTGAAGGCAACTTTATGGAGCAGGCAGTGAATCACATCTGCACGACACTCCTCATACCTTGTTGGCTCTTCTAGCCTTAAGCTGCCAGGCTGAATCGATACTCAGAGCTTCCCAGAATAAAGATGGGTTTTGGGTTTTTTTTTTCAGGGGGGCAAATGTTGGGCATGTGAGATTTAGGCTGGCTAAGCAGTGTGCAGAAAAAGCATTTTTAACTGAACATCCAGTTTAAAGCCCCCATACTGGCAATCATCCATTGTCCTTGAGGTAAACAATGAATCCCTACCACCTACTGTACAGAGAAAATCTCCGGGAGCTTCTGTGTGCCAAGCATAAATGCTAAGGTACAACACAAAATGTGGCTTTCTTTTTTTTTTTTTAAAAGGAAATCACTTAATAGAATTGCTGAAAATGGTTAAGACCAGACTCAAAGGGCTGTTTTTAAAGGTCAGCGCCCTTCAGGGAGCATAGAGATAGTCCTGCTGCTGATACTACATGATGAAATACTCATCTGACTGTCCTGAAATTTAATGTAGTGTCTGCCCCCTCATCAGCACATCCCCCAAATAAACCTTTTTTGCAAAAAATGAAGACTGAGGTGACCTTCACTGCCTCAGCTCAGATGACACATATCTTTCTGTCTCTTTTACTGCATTTAAACACCTTCTGGTGACTATTGATTTCTTGCTCTCACACATATGACAACCCACAGTCACAACAACCTCTGAGATGATCATTAGAGTTGACAGAGATGTCTTGTTTGTGTTCTGGTGTGAGAGAGATATAGTTGATGTCATAAAGAGAAGGTTGGCAGTGGAGGAGCACAGAAAGTAAGGCTTAATTTCTTTGATAATCATCGCTATATCTGCAGCATTTTTAAAATAATTGGCATATTGCATAGTTTTTGTTTTTAAAGTTGCACTGACAGTGCATGTCACATCCCATCCTGTTATGTTCCATCTACTGAATATAATTGGAGGGAGAAAGTGAAGTGGAAGTAAGAGGGATAAAGAGGTAAAGAGAAACAGAAACAGACTGATAGGTCATTTAGGAGTGGATCAGCGCAAGGCATGCCAGGCCAAGTCAGCTTAATTGAGCTGCATCTCCAAGTCACCAAGGTCAAGGTTATGGGATAATAAATCAACCTTGCCTCGTGTGCACTCCCTTCCATTCCCGCTCTCCTCCCCTCTTCCCCTCCTGTGCGAGCCTGTCCTCTCTTCTCAGTTAATTACATGCCTACATGTGCGTGACTGATCCAGTGCTAATAGGAATCATGGTCAGCACACAATTGTATGAATATACACACATACACACACACAGACATATCCATTCACACCGTGTTTCATGCTCAAATCACGTCAACCAGAGGAGCACCAAAGAGGCACCGTAACTTATTTGAGAGTGGAGTTTCAAAAGGAGGTGCACGAGAGTTAATTTACAAGGCTATATCACCTCTCACCTACTTAGCACTCATTCCTGCTTTATCTGTTGTTTTCTGTCTCTCGAGCTTTTCCTCTTTGTGCCCCATTCAGTATGCACTCCTGCGAAGTTGCGCTTACAGCACCATTAGAGAACGCAGTGGAGGAAAACGTCTGCGAGGCTCGAGTTGTCTGACCCCTTGTTTTTTCCATTTGGAGTCAGCACTCTGAGCTGGCGTGCTGTCTGTCTGAGGAGACCAAAGCACTGAAGTGTAAACACACAAACAGTATTTTCCATCCTCACATTTAATCCATATTCCCAGACCCTCTCAGCGTTGCTAGGCACGGCCTACATGAGAGGGAGGGGAGAGATGGGGAGGACAAGGACGGAGCAGAAAAAGAGAGAGATGGAAAAGATGGACAGAGAAAATAAAAGAGATGAGAAGGAGGTTTGAGAGACAGACAGAAAGGCTATAGAGAAAGCTAGCTGTAGAGAAATAGAAAGTGGCGTCCAAGGTTATGGTATGTTTGGTGGCAGCTCAGTGGATGTTTACAGAGGCCCAGAGCTTCAGAGGGGAGGGGCCTTGAGGAGAATTAATGGTCGGGGTCTGTGGCAAGGTGAGGCGAGCAGAGAGGAGGGGGAGTCAGGGCCATTGTAGCAGGGTGCAATCAGTCATCCTCTAGCACAGGCACACTCTCTCACACATATACACAGCAGCGGTGACAGGGCTGTCCTCACAGCCCTCCCTCCCTGCGGATGTGACACACTCACTCAGATAACCCACTACAGGGGGCAAAGGGGGGCATCACGATCTGCCAGCAGCCCGTCATCATCACCTCCACACAGGCGCATGCACATACACACACACATGTGGACTCTCGAATAGGTTTTCCAGCTGTGATTATCACCAGGCTCCTAATTCAAGGGTGAGAAGAGGTTGTGTGCATGTTGGCACAAATGAGTGTGTGGGTGTTGGGGGGTTTAGGGAGGACTGCTGGAGCATATTGTATCTGGATTTGCGTGCATTGCATTCATGCAAGCTCTTCTGAACAGAATCTCTCTGATTATGATTTTCACAGCTAATCCATGCTTAAACATAATCGGGTGAATGTTGCATGCTGTGGCTATTTTTTACATTCTTATATTTTTATATAATAGTATGAAAAATAAGCATGCCTCCAAAGCGTTTTATTTATTTTCCATTGGATATGGACGACGGGTCCACTTCGGCCAGCTGTGTGAGGGTGCCTGAGGGGTTGGACGTGACAGGCCTCTCTCAGTCCGGTGGGTTTTAATTACAACGTTAGAAAGCTGTCACCAGTCACCGGCATCCAGCTCAAATTACAGCAGTCATTAATTCCTGGAAGTCAATATACAGTCCAGCAGTGAAAGATTGGCCCTGCAGCCATTCAACAGCAATTAGTGAGCTAATGAAAGGCACCATCTCATTAGCTCTCCGATGGCCACACCTAATGAACAGATGAATGGGTGTTACAGGTATTTCATTTTTTTAAATTCTGTAGTTCACCACAAGAGCTTTGAGCCATTTGATTTGAGCTAGATGATGGCTGAACCATGGAGGAGTGGACATGTAATGAGAAGGCCACAAATCAGCTGGAAATCTGGATGGAGAAGCTGAATGAATAACAGTGCCGCCCCTAGCAATTACTGTTACTCTGCCATTGAGCAAAGCACTTATCCTCCACTTATTCCAGTGCAGCTGCTCATTAGACAACAGCAAAAGACTGGGGCCGCAGAGGGAAGCTTCTGACTATGGGTGTGAATGTGTTTGTCGTAAAAGCAAGAGGGTGGTGAAACGTTTAGGTACAGGTTTAGGTAAACTCTTTGCAGCCAAAAAAATAAATATATTAAATAATGTTTAAGTGGAAATCCTTCTGATCCTATCGTCCCCCAGTTGCTAATTGGCAAATGTTAGCACATTAGCGTTCTAAACTAAGATGCTGAACATGGCAAACCTTGAATCTGCTAAACATAGCACGTTGACATTGTGAGTTGTTAGTATGCTGACATTTGCATTTAGCTGCCACCTTGCCTTAGTAGCCTCACAGAGCTGGTAGCATAGCTGTAGTGGGTTTTTTTATAATCAACAAATGAGACGCTAAACTGAGGAGTGAGGACTCAAGGAACATGTTGCTCATTATTATTGTAAGGGAAGAAATACATTCTGACAAAATTTTAAAAAATGTATATTTTGAAAGTCAGAGAACTAGATTGCTTTATCCACTCTTGTGAAAAATAGCACTGTTAGCAGGATGCTGAAGGGTGCTTTAAAGTGTTAATGAATACCGAAGCAAAAGCTCCATTTAGCAAAGCTTGCAAAGACATCTTGACAGATGGTCGGCGTGTGTTTGTGCTGTGTCTGGATGTCTGGATACATGTGTTCTGACAGGACCGGACAAGGTTTCCTGGGCTGTACTGAGTGTGTGTATGTTGCTGTAGGAGGCTACAGATGTATGTTTGTTTGTGTGTATGTATGTATGTGTGCGCGTATGCAGTCAAACATGCAAGCAAGAAAAAAGGAAAACAAAAATGAGAATTCCATTTCTGGCGTGATGCTGCTCTCTGTTGCTCTAAGCAGGCCCTGGGGGCATTTGACCAGTCTCTTCATCAATTTACTGGCACAGTGGAAAGACCCTTGTCTTGCTCTCTCTCGCTCTCTCTTTCACTTCTGCCTCCTTTTTCTCTTTGTCACATTCCCTCTCTCTTCCCTCTTTGCCCTTTCCCTCTTCAGTCCTTCAGCGTGAACCTCTACTGACATTAATGAAAAGGCATGTCCTTCGTGATTTCCTCTCGCCAACCAATATGAGAGACGTGGGAAGAGGTGATGGAAGTAGAGTAGGGCAAGAGAGGACTGGAGCAGGGTAATATGGAAAGAGCGATAATGCCCCACTTAGAGATAGATAGGTGAAAAGGGGGAGATGAAGAAAGAGGAATGTTCAGCACATAGAGAAAGACGGGGAGAGCCGCATTAAGCCTCAGGAGAATGGATGTAATGAATTTCTTAAAAATGGATACACAGAAAGGATTGCCAAGGAATGTGCGATGCTTTTTAAGATTAAAATGAGAAAGGTGTGGATCTTGAAAATGAAAGAGGAACTTGTGTGAATGCATGTCTTTTCCCCCTGCACTGGCATAATGGCATAAGGTGTTAATTGTCTGTCCTTATGGGGGCCATTTTTGCCCAGCAGAAGGTCTTTGTGTGCAGAGAGAAGACGAGATGCCAGGGCTGTTTGAAAAACAGATGTCTCCATTAATGAACCTAATGAAGCTGTTCTATTGTCTTTGTCTGCCCCTCCTTTATTATGAGAACAGAGGAAACAGCTGGTGTGCCTGAGAAGTCAGTTATCCGTCACCCAGGGCAATGTGTGCTCTGTGCAACACAGAAAGGAAAACTCTGGCCATTCCCTCCACCTCCGATAATTTCTGGTAATTTTTAGCTGGTAGTTGAGGCACCAGATGTGTGAGACCACTAATTACTAAATTGCTGTCACCTGTTTAATCAGTTTGGTTAAAATGGGAGACAGAACTGATAAAAAAACACTCACACACATTGTTTCCACATAGAGTATTGTAGTAGTACACTGTAGTAGATTTTAAGTACAAATCACAAATATAGGCTGTGAGGACAGATGTGACTGTACCTTTATCCATAAACCACTTAGTGTGTCACACTGTCTTGTATTGGCGAACAAAGAAAAAACAGCCCTCTGTGTATGACAGATCCACAGGTTCCTGTGAGAAGTGAATGGAAGCCAGATGTTCCCTGTTAGCGAGTGAGTGACATGGTGTGATAGTGTGGCTTTGCAGGCGCGTGTGTTTGCATCTGTGTGCGTGTTTGTTTAGTATTCAACCTTTGTTATCAGAGTGAGAAGCTCAGACAAGGTTTGTGTGTGCGTATGTATGTGTGTTCAGTCTTTTGTAGTGGAGAGAACCAGCAATGTTACAAGAGTCTGCAGGTTTCAGGGGAGTCCCTCCAAATCAGAGGAAATACATGGGATTTGATATAAATCTAGGTAAAAATGATGTACTGATACACATCTGTTATTTTGACAAATCTATATTTTGACAGATTGTGAAATGATTCACACAAGGTAGCAACATGGAAAAGGGATGTTAATGATTAAGATCTGTAAATTAGCTACTTATCAGCACCACATCACTCCAACTTTAAAGTTTTACTCCTCTAATTAGGAACTGATTTAGAGCTTATATGCAAAATGATTGTAGACCAGTTCCTTCTATGACAAGACAACAAGCAGTACTCTGGATCCAAAAGACAAGGGTTTGAAACTAATTTCTGGCTCATTTCAATTTATTCTGAGCAGATCAAGAAAAATTAAATGCATCTGAACTGTCAAAGAGTGTGTTGTTAAAAATATTTGTTTAGATACTGACTAGGCATTGACTATAAACGTTTTGTTTCAATTAAGATACAAATCCATTAATGGGATAAGCCAATGGAAACCAAAATGATCTCACCCTCTTTGATAAATTTCTTTACTTCTTCAACTAAAGAAAACTAGACAAAATGACTTGTTAAGAGGGGTAACAGCTACCCATACACTGAGGGAGAGAAATCTTGATGTAATTTTCCCCTCTGTCTACAATACGCCACAACCTGAGCTTATCTCTCGCTCAGATGGCTGAGCACATTTCTGATCTCTAATAAATTATCTTGGCTGTTTCTACTCTCTCTCTCTCTCTCTCTCTCTCTCTCTCTCTCTCTCTCTCTCTCTCTCTCCATTTTTGTTACCCTTCACTTGCTTTTGTGTGTCTCTCATTTACACCCCTCTCTCTTTCCGTGCGCCTCTCTCAGTTTTGCTGGAGAATTAGAGGTGTGAAATGTGATGTGGTGGCGAGCGGATAGGCAGCAGAGTGTGGCAGTGATGGTGTTTCATTGTGTCAGGTATATGTGTGTGTGTGTTTGTGGACCTGTGTGCTTGCGTGCACGTCTGCCACTGAGGGATGCCAGGCCACACTTTAATCCTGGCTTCAGTGGAGGTGCGGCCCACTCCAGATGGGGGCCATTGTACTGCGCCATGCATCAATAATTCATGGAGAGCCAGAGAAAGTGGCGGAGTGTGTCTGCCTGCTCAATAATTAACCAGGGAGGGAGAGAGGCATGTATGTACAGCCTGGGTCTCTCTCCAAACGCCCATTCAAATGGCCTTTGATGTCGCGGGCCTGGGGGGGTCTTTGGATTTGTCGGCTCATTAAGATGTCACCCCTCTTTTCCTTTTATTTGTTTTGTAATCCGTTTTCGCTGTGAGCGGGAGCTGAATGTACGGTGTGAAACTGGCATATCGCATAATGTACTTGTGTCTGTGCATGTGTGTGTAAGGCTGCAGTAATGATTGTTACAGTAGATTGTCGCTTTCCATGGCAGATAATGAGCTATTTTCACGGTGCACCTTTTGCTACTCTCCTGCTGTAGGTAGGACAGTGAACGGAGCATTATTCTGCCCCCACGTTCCTCAGTTCTGCTGTCACGCTGCGCTGTGGCTTGCATTGCACATGAAGTCACATTTTGTTTTCATTGCGTCTGCTGCCAAGAGACAATTTCTTAAAGTAGATTCGTTCAGATGACAGAAGTAATGCGGCTTCTGAACTTCTCCTGTCCTGTCCTATCTTCTTTGCTCTTATCTCATCTGATAAATTACTATAAATATAGGATCTGAAACACTGAGGTAGTGTTTTTCCACAAGTGCGAAGAAGCAAGGAGACAGGAGGCAGAGTATGTTACTTCTCCCCGTGACAGGAGGTATAGTTAACCACATTGCTGTCATCTGCGCACACACCTCCTCTCTCACTCTCAGCAGGCTTCCCTCTCTTTCACCTCTTCCACATTGTATTTCTCACTTACTCTCTCCTCTTCATATTAAAATATTACACTCAGATTCAGACTCATTTCTTAATCACCACCGCTTCTCTCACATATCTTCACCTTGGTTAACTTTGTCCAAACCCATCTGCTGTTTTCTCACTCCTTTTTCTCTCGCCTCCTCCCCGCTCTCCCCCCTCTATTAGAAATGAGGGAGTTGTCGGAGTTGCCCTGGCCTGCCCCAGTGGGTCAGCTGGAGGAGGAGCCCCCCATCAGAGAGCAAGGTGACCTCTAACCCTGAACACCACCACCCCCCCCGCCTGGCCACCCTTTATCACCCCAAACACACACATATGCAGTCATTCTGACCTCCATGACCCAAGCTGTTGTCCTACATCTGCTCTACCTCCACCCTGAACTCCCAGCAGTCTTCATCTGCACCACCTGCATCTGTCCTTGCCTGTTGCAGCCATTAGGGTGTTGTGTTTGAAGCTTTACCTTTTCACCATAGCACCCTCGTACACAACTTTCATCAACCATGCACCAACAGTTCCCTTTAAATTGGAATATCTGCCTTGTTCAAATCAGCAAGCTCAGCAGAGCTGCAGTACTCTTAATGTTTAATTACAAGTCCTGTAGATTGGATTTCACCAAAACTAGGCACAAAAGGGGTAAATAACACTTCAGTTTGCGCATGTAATTTGCTTCAGAATGGAATTAGTATAGTCTATATCTAGTAATCTGTACTGTAGACTACTGGAAGACAAAGATGTGCGTGCCAGAGTCAGGCAGAGAAGAGGCCAACTTCCTGGCATGGGAGACTCATAAAAATGTTGATGATGGTAATTGTGATGATGCTGATGGTTCTGCAGTCTGTCAGACTGGGACCTGCTGTCCTTTAGTGCAAGAGGTCTCTCTGCTGCATGCGTGGGTTTGCAATAGCCGGATGTTTGATGTTGATCCAAGTCTGGCTGTGAGGTTTAATCCCTTTTGATCACAGCACTCTGTAAATACTGTGACTCACTTTTTCTGTCCCTGTCTGCCAACAGCGCAGTTTGACGGCGCAGAGTGGGACCGCTCCTCGTCGCCCACAGAACGGTTGCGTCCTCCGGGGCCCAGGTCCAGCCCACTGGCAGGAGGGGGGATGAAGTTTCGAATGCCCCAGGAAGGCCATACGATGGTGGGGGAGAGAGTGGACCCTACCCTGCCTTTGGAGAAGCAGGTGTATGTATGCAGTCTTCTGTTAAACCCATAGGAGCTAGATAAATATATCACTTTCTATATATCTGAGTATAGGCCACACTCTTGAAGGTTTAATCAGATTAAGAGACTTGCATGCTTTGGTATTCAATGACCTTTGATAGTTAATCATTGAGTGCCCCTGTTGCCATTAATGTAATTACCTCGAATATAATACAGGATAAAGAAATTGCACTGTCCTAGAAGAAAAATAGCCGTAATAGTGATACAGCTGACATCAGAATGTACCCACAATGCTGTGCAAGATAGAATATGTGCACATGGTGCAATCCAAGTAGAGTAAGGAGTAAGATGTTCACATATCACTGATATATATGATTAAGCCAGGCATCTTGTCTGGAGCATTATTCTGAGTTATGATGTTTATGTGCATCAAACAAAACTGAGTTATGCAATTATTTGTGCATGTAAATGCAATTATTCTGTGCGATCAATCTCTGTAGGTTGTAAATGTCTCTGCACAGATGTCATGCGTTTGTCATACATTATTACAAAAGTGATTTTGGATATTCGAAGAACAAAGGGGTTGTACATTCCACAAATAAAGCCAAAACCTATTGCATCGCTTTGATCTCCCAAGGGTGTGGACATATTAAAAAGAAGCAGTTATGTGTTTCGGCTAAGCAGCGCTCAGCAGAGCTAAGAGAACTGCGAAAGGTTAGAATGAGAACTAATTAAGTCAGAACATTAAAAACACACATTTACTTTGGTCTCGTAATTTCAGACATCATTGGCGTAATTTATGTGTGGTTTCTGTGCATTTAAGGGGCTGTTTTGCTAATGAAATCCAAACACATGACACCCCTTAAGCACACATTCACATGCGCACGCACTTGACACACACAGGATTGTACTCACAGACACTCACATGTGCACAAGTTCACTTGGGGATGGTAGTTGAGTATTATGCCCCATTACTCCTTGATGATCTCTTAAGGGGTTGTTATGAGCTTAATGGTTTTCTTCTGTTTTAAACAGATAAACAGCATCACTGTCAACCTGTAGCATTCAGTACACCTGAATAAGTCATGTCCAAACATCGGCATGTAAGCATGTAATGTTAGTATTTAGTTCAAAACTCTGCTGTGCGAAACTGCAGCTTCACATAGCACATGGCTGTGGACACTGTGTCTTGTTAGAACTCTTAGTCAAGTGTAATGTTCAAGATTACGGTATTTATGTATGCATGACCAGCAGCCATGTGTACCAGCATAAATGGGATCACGCTCTCCACCATGGTGTTACCGACAATTTACTACCCTGAAAATAGAGGCTAGAGTGTTGCTTGTTTGGAACTATATCGTTGTTGTGTTCATTTTTTTAAATTCAATTTTAGAAATATTAATGCAACAATATCATCACTGTTACACTGTGGAGAGAAAATCTTGAGATGTATTTTTATATTCATCAATTTGACATTCAGCGCTGCAGAGTTTCCTTACCAGTGTCGACATCCAGCAGCAAAAGATGCAAAAATATGTCAGAAATACACTTCACCACTCTTTCCATATCTTATTTTGTATGTGTGTGTGTTTTTATGTGTGTAAATGTCAGATGGTACCATGGATCACTGTCACGTTCTGAGGCAGAGTCACTGCTAACGCTGTGTAAAGAGTGTAGCTACCTGGTCAGGAACAGTCAGACCAACCGCTCCGACTATTCCCTGTCCCTACGGTAAGACATGGACACACACACACACACACTGATTTGCCATAGCAAGCAGTGAGACACCTGAACACCTCAGATATTCAGCACTATAATTTAATTGCACACTTCTCAGAGTTTCTGACGTGCGACTAAGGAGTGTGTGCGAAGTGTCTGTGAAACCACCTGAGCTACCAATCTCATATCGCAGTCTCCCACACCTCTCCATCTGTCTTTTGCTCCCCTCTCTCTCTCTTCCTCCCCTCCACAGTCACCACCACATAAGATCACTGCCACACTGATTCCTTTCCCGATACTCATTTGCAGGGCACAATACTGCTTATCTGGTCAAATCTCTCCCTTGTAATTACTACCATGATCCATTGTCCCAGCCTCACACCACTCTCCCATCATCCCTCTGTCCTCACCCCATCCTTGGCCCCTCTCCGTGGCCTTCCCCTTGGGCCCTCTAAGTGGTAATCAGGCAGGTAGAGCACACTTCAGTGCACTCATCATCCTCCCCATAATCACTAATGAATATGAATTACCTTCTGTGGGCCACACAAGAAGGGAATCAGGGAGGGAAGGGGGAGAGAGCTTGGGGAGGGGGAGGCACAGAGTGTCACTGTGTTGTGCTGACATATAAACAAGCTCATGCATTACTCATTTACATGAGTAGAGTGGGTCTGACACACACACACGCACATTTGCTCAAGCAACAAGGTCACTACTAGCACTGGTTCCCCAGCTGGCGCATGTGAGGTTTGGAAGAGATAATGTCTCTTATGAAACGATGAAATTTATCAACCTTAAATTCTTTCCGCTGTTTAAAAGGAGGAACTGACCTTCGCTGAAGTAGACCTTCGAAGTCTGCAACAACAAAAGAGTATCATTACACACTCTGAAAGGAGTTATCTTAGATTTTTAATCAGATTTAAAGGATACAGACTTTTTTTCATTTCTATTATTAATAATAATATTATATTCACAAAGTAAATTGCGATCAAGGAACATGACATCACTAAATTGAAGTCAGGCTGCGTGGCAATCATGACCTGATGATCATACAGGTTTTGAATAAAGCTCCTGGTTTACTGGATGTATTCTAAATGTAAGAGAAAACAAAGGAAAAGGTAAAATCTTTACCCAAACATATTAACATCTATTACAGTTTAGAGACTTCGGTGGTTTGGATCATCTGACTTAGTAAGTAGTCGTGTCAAAATAAGGCCCAAGTTGTCATAAACAAGTTGCTGTTGTGGCTGGTTTGCGGCTTGGTTTAGGATACTGACACACTGTCATGACGACAGTTTACTCTTTATTAAGGATTCTTTGTGTAACAACAACCCATACCAGCTACATTCTGTGAAACAATGCAGCGTCTGGGTGTCCTTGTCCTTGTGACAGTATCTCTCCTTGGAAAAAGTGAACCACACCTACAGTGTTTTAAGATTACACTGTAATGTGAACAATGGGAGGAATGACAATTTGTTTAATGGAACAAAATGAAGAGCCACTCCAAAGTGAGTCAGCACTGAAACAGACAGACCTGCCAGATTTTAACCAACATGAATATTTATGGAAAAGCACTGGTAGTTTCTAATGTACCATGAGATACAAGAAGTCACCAAAAACAAACAGGACTGGGTGAAAGCACAGTGTCAACTCTGAGCGGTGGTGTGATGACGCATCTGGCTCTCAGTGCCCTGGAGACCAGTGGGATGATTATGAACTGCGTGTTGTTTGGCTGTTTGCAGTCACAGGCCGTGTTTTTTGGTTTCACTGCTCTTCAAAATTTAATTTGGTTTACTAGAACAATGACAATTATGGTGACCGGTTTCAGCCCTTGTCTTTCCCTCTGCTTCTATAATTAGACATACATCATGACTGGCTGGCTGTCTCTTAAAGGGGAAGTCCTGCCATGGCTGCCTGGATTTTAAAGGGGAGGAACCGGTGTGGTTCTCTTGGCTAGGCCACTTCCACAGTCCAGTGCTTTCTTCTTTCTCACTCACTCCTGCTTTGTCGTTCACACCCATTCATCCATCAAAATGTCCCTTCCTTCCTAATTTGTGACATGGTGTTAAATCTTGGTTAGAATCTCATCCTCAAAGTGCCGCAAAAAAGAAGTGAACATAAATCCAGGCTGTCATTTCCACTATGTCATTATGTGACAGAATGTGTAGAAGGCCACATGATGTTTTATGTGCCCCACATTTTGTGTCATCCCTCTTTTTTCCTTCACACTTCTCTTTCTCTCTTTCATATTGGATCATTCTCTCTGTCACTCTTCTTTTTTCTTGGTGCTTTCACAATACATCCTTCCTGTTTTGTCTTTTTTTTCCACACAGGAGCTGTCAGGGTTTCATGCACATGAAGTTCACTCAGTGTAAAGATGGCAAGTACGTGCTGGGGCAAAACAGTCCACCCTTTGACACCATCCCAGAGGTGATACACTTCTACACTACACACAAACTCCCGATCCGAGGTGCCGAGCACCTGTCCCTGCTGTTCCCTGTGCTGGTGCAGACACTCTGAGTGACCCAGGTGCTTCTCCTGGACCTCTGGGATTTCATTGTGTTCTGACACTTAAAACTTGAATGTTTGACGGGATCTTCCCAGCGGAGTGCCAGTGTTCTCTTCTTGTTGGACTGGACGGCTTTTGATGATTCAACACACTACCGGGCAAATGCCCTCACCCACCACTGCTGTTGTACCTGTGCCAAGTGTCTCTAACATCCGGGGGATCGATTCACATGAAATGCAATACCTGAACTTTAGGCCACCTTTGCTATAACTCCTCACTCTCATCTCCTTGCTGAACCACAGGGGCTAACATCAGGATATCATAAATTCTCCCTTTCCTTATTGCATTTCTGTCACAGCTGACTGAAATGCAGAGTATGTTAACGGAGCTGTAGAGCTGATGGGAGAAAGTCTGTATACTCTGAATCTAGCTCCAGTTTACAGAAGACCTGCTGAAGATTGAGATTAAATTACTGCTGTTCCACAAAAAAAAAAAAAAAAAACACACACACACCATCAACACTGGTAAAATATTGCTGTTGTTAGGTGAAAACCTTGCAAATTATATTTTACTGACTTTTCATGTTTATACCAGAATCAATAAATTGAATTGTACTGTATGGGGTGAGAAGCCTTTGTCATCCTCAGAAAACCCTTTTGTAAATGTAAAAAAAGGCTATTTTTGAAGATAAAAGGTTTCTACCAACAACAGTGATATTTCAGATGCTTTTCTACACAAAGCCACACCCGTTAATTTTCATCCAGTCTGTTCTGTGCCATCATGCTGCTGTATGTTGAGGGTTTGCTTGACACATCTTCATGTTACTTGTTGATTGTTCATCGTAAGATTGTAACAGAGACGCTGTGTTGTATTGGTACTTGTGTCGACCTTGCTGACCTGTTATCTCTTGTTGGTTGCCTACGTCGCTTTTGGTAGACATTGCTGGGTTTGTTAAAAAAAAAAAAAAAGCAACCTGTCACTGCTGTGATTGTCTTTTACCTGACTTAAAGATAAGAGACGTTTGGAAACTGAGCTTCAGGCTACATCTGAAGCAAAGATATTTTAATCAGGAATCAGGAAACACTGGATACTCTCAAACAAACTCTCAGACTTTGTGAAAGTTGTCCACATTTTCACACTTCCTACATATTTCATCGCAGATTTTTCAGCCAGCCAAGTCCTTACATGCTGGATGGTGAGTTGTATTGGAGTTAAACACTTGCCATCTGGAGTGAGTTTTTATGTCTTCTGCCCGGTTGCAGTGTTGTGTGGTAAAAACTGATTTTAGATGAGAGCCAGTTTCTATCAAACAGATTTATGACCATTGAAAATAACAAATGGAAAAAAACTATTTAAATCATTGTTTCTTTATCCAGAAGTCTATATTGCCTGTTTGCATTAATTTTTATTATTATGGCCATTTTCTGCTGATAGTAAAAGATGACAGGTTGCATAATTTACCTGCTGTGTTGAAGTATCTTGTGTTTCTCAAGAGCGTTCAATTATGTGTTGATCTTCATGTAGATCAGTGGTTCCCAACCTGAGAGCCAGGGTGCCCACAAGAGGTGTGGAGATGAATTTTTGATCTTTGATCAGATTTTTATCTCTTTCAGCCTAAAAAAAAAATTGGAGAAGGGAAAAAAACAGTTGTACTGCTCACAACTCATAACCATGGAACATGTGAGTGGTCACAAAATAGGTTTGGGAACCTCTAATGTAGATGAAAAAAATCCTTTTGTATTTATGTTTGATTCAAAAAGAAAACATGCTGAAAATATTCTGATTAAGAGCATTGCTGATCAAATTTCATACAATAGACTAATTTGCAGCTCAGAAAGAAGAAAAGAGACAAAGGACTTGGCAAGATTGCATGCTTCACATACTCAAACACACACACACACACACACATTTGCTCTCCTCCATCCATTAACAGCAGGGTTGGGAGGGAGAGGGTGAGGACTGGGGGTGAGGTGTGGCTGAGGAGGGGTGAGGCAGCCCTCATTATTTGGGCTGCGCAGCGGTGAAAAGCACTGGGATTGCTTTCATTACTGAGCCAAATGAAAAAGCAGAGGCTGATTACCCGCGTGACGGAGAGAGGAGACGAGCTGGATCACTCTCTATTGGGGAGAAAGAGTGAAGGAAGAAAAAAAAACGGAAGGGAAGGAGGGAGATGAGGGAAGGGGGAAGGAGCAGGAGGGAGGAGGAGGTGGGGGAAATGCCGCCTGGCTGTACTTCCCCAACAAGACTCCAAACAAGTGTGTGTGTGTGTGTGTGTGTGTGTGTGTGTGTGTGTGTGTGTGTGTGTGTGTGTGTGTGTGTGTGTGTGTGTGTGTGTGTGTGTGTGTGTGTGTGTGTGTGTGGGAGAGAGCAAGAGAGAGACAGTGACATGGAAGGGGGGGCTGTTATAGTCCCATTTTTCAAACAAGGCTCCCTGGGGAGGGATATGAATAATAACGACAGTGGCAATGCAGCATGTAAAAATCAAACAAATATCACGCTCTCATTTCTCTGGCTTTTGTCTAGCTCTTACCTTGTCTCTGCTCCTAAGAGTTTGTAATATTTCTATTAGCTAATTTCTATCCAACTAAAGGAAGCCTAATAGAAATCTATACTTTTATGAGCACATTTGTGTTTAGGTTGGAACAAATGCCACCATCCTCTCAGCATTATACAATAATGGTGTGTTTAAATTGTGAAATATGTGTGCCCATGTGCTCAACTCTGTGTGTGTGTTTGTGTGTGTTTGTGTGTGTGTGTGTGTGTGTGTGTGTGTGTGTGTGTGTGTGTGTGTGTGTGTGTGTGTGTGTGTGTGTGTGTGTGTGTGTGTGTGTGTGTGTGTGTGTGTGTGTGTGTGTGTGCGTGCAGCTGTCATATCAGAATATGTGTGTAATGTCAGATTGGGGGGTGCCAATGATAATGCGGTGATAGCAGCTGCTAATCCATCAGACAGGCTTGCAGGAATGAACACCTGTGATCACCACAGAGCCAAAGAACATGCTAGGAAGGCACATAACATGCACACACACGCATGACCTGACAGAGTCGCAATACAAGTACATACAAATAAAGGCGTAAAGATGGATAGATAGATATTTTGACATGCCACAGTAGGAAAAGCAAAGATGTAAATGAATGAATGAAATTAATGATGACTGAGTTCCATTTAGCTGATTCAGTTTCAGGGTCCTGGTTCAAGGCAGCATGATGCCTCACGGGGACACTTGAATAGAACAGAGCCATCCATAATGTTATTAGTAACACCTGTGCCTCCTTCTCCTTTTATGGGAAGTCAAAATGGCTGCTGTGGAAAAAACCTATTAACTATTTTCTTCATGCAGAATCATAAAGAACTTTAAAAAATAAGTCATTAACAGCTACTGGTATTAAATGATTACTGGGAAAACAAATATGGTGCCAATTCGCCAAAGGCACTACCAAAAATGACATTTTGACCTCACAAGACCATCTGAGGTTCAAAGTGAAAGTTGCTGTACTATACAGTGTTTAAATACACAAGTTGGCCTTTAAAGGCTATGAAAACCTGTTTTGTAAATCAGCGTTTTGTTTTTTCGTTTTCTGCCAAAGATGGAACAGGTGTGGTTTTTCCATGAAAGATTTCTGTTTCTGTCTCTTAAGCACACCAGCTGCACATTGAGGACATGTGTAACTGTTTAACTCTTAATATATAATACTTAAGTTAATCAGTTAACTTGCTTTTTTTCCTGAACAGAGATATTCTTAAGATTTCAAACTAAATTGTTAGCGGCTTTAAGTCTTATGCGAGATACATACTTGCAGTGTCTAAGGGGTGCCTCCACCTTCACACGCTCCTTCACACCAAGTGAACACACACAAACCTCAAGGCTGCTTGCATGCACAGAGACAGGGAATCAGCCAGCTGTGCACACACGCTCATTGCCACAAGTGAGGGACAGGACACGCATGTCAGACTAAGAGGCCGCCGTCCTCCCTCTCTCTTATCCCCTATTCCAGACATGCTAATCCCTACAGTTGTAGCAGGCAGGCGTGGAAGACATAGATTGGAGGTCAGCGTGAGCAGGTGTGTGCATGCCGTCAGGCTCTGCCAGGCGACTGCAATCGGAGAAGGTTTGCAGATGAAGCAGCTGCTGTTTGGGGGGATTTTTTGGGAGAGGGGGATATTTGTAGGGTGGAATTTGGAAGAGATTGCTTATCCACTTCTGCCACCTATCTGTTATGACAGGATGGCACTCAATGACCTGATTGCAGAGACTGACAATGTATAAATATATTCAGTATGTGTATGTTTAATGAGTTAGTCTCATTGAGATCAAGATCTCTTATGCAATGTAAACTTCAGCACAACAGAAAAAAATAGAATAGAAATCCAGAATTATTTTTGCAGTTTCATGGACTAATCACTGAAACAATTAGTGGATTAACCGATTCATCAACTGAGGAAATTGATTAGTCATTTAAGTCATTTATCAAGCAAAAATGACACAAAGATCTGCTGCTTTTCCTGTTCATACCGTTGTAAACAACATATTTGAGATTAGATTGTAAACTGGACCAAAAAAACAAGAAATTCAATTTGACGACATCACCTTGGCTTCTGGGAAATGGGGATGGGCATTTCTCAATATTTTCTGACAGTCAATAATGAAAATAAATATTAGTTGAAGCTGTATTTGGCAAATATTCAGGCTTGTCGCTTCAGGGGAAAGAAAGTAGTGATGTGATGTGTAGAGATGTTAAAGCTTCTGTAAGATCAAACTATTCTATTGTCACTCTTGTGTTCCTGCTCTAACTCAACTGGAGTCTACTTCATCAGAACTAGATAAGAAAATTAATGGCAGTGGGGTGTAGAAGAGGATGCTGGGAAGAGTGTCTATCAATCCATATCTCAGCCAGCTCCTTCAGATATCCTCCTACAAAGTGACCTTTGCCTCCGCTCTTCCAGCTTCTTCCCAGCTGCTCCCTGGATAAAGCCCTCTGATCCCAGGGAGCTTATCACCAAAGTCTGCCTGGGTCTTCACTCTCTTTGTTCCACATGTAATTACTCTGTATTGAATTGGAGAGTTGCAGAGGCGTAGGTAGTGGAGGGGAATCATCACCCACCAGATGAATGTGTGTTTCTTCTCTGGTGAGAGTGGTACAGCCGAGTCACAGAGGAGAGACAGGCTTGAGCTGGGGGCTCCCTGCCGCCTCAAACAGGACCCCTCGCCGCTCAAAGCCTGGCCCCACTCCACCTCCGCTGAGCTGCTTCAAAAAGGGACCTGAGAATGACAGAAGTGTTTCACACTGGCTCATTCGGTGGCTCAGACCAGATGGAGTCTTTGTTGTTTCCCTCAAACACACACAGCACATACATGTCTGTACTGCACACATGCAAATGCACACACAGACACATGAATGCACATTTCCTCACCACACAGCAGTAGAAAGCCAGGATCATGATGACAGGGGGTGGTGTGATTCTCTTGTCCTGTGTCGTGTTCACATTAGTCATATGCAAATAGGCATTGTGCACAGAGAATGACACAAATCCACCATGTCTAAATCCTCAAAGAAGACTGGTGACGGCTATTTAGTTAACATGATTTATTAAGGTGTTTGACCCAGTTAGCACATGCAGCTATTAAATGGTGTTTGTTTCAGGTGTTTAGAGCACTGGCATCTGTCGTAGCTGGAATTGGAGGACACAAAAGGTAATGAAAATTTATTTATTTATTCATTTTACTGAACATGTTTGAGCTGTTTTTTCTCCATGCAGACAGATGAAGACAAAGATGGTGAAATGACGGGGTGAGTCTTTCAGCCTAATTTTCAACATGTGGCTTATTTATTATTTTTCTCTCTTAACAACCGTTAATTTAATAACAGTTATTTATTTGGCTGTTTAGCTGAATTTAGAGTTAAGTGAAAAAAAGGACAGAGACATTGTTGCAGTTTCAGTCTTCGGGGTTTAATTAACCCATCATCAGTGACAGTAAGTGTTGTCAGGAAACAATAGCTACTAAATCATCAACATATATGCATCACCCAGAGCTCTAAACATCATGTAAACGAAGACAGTTTATATCTGCCAATGTCATATTCCTCTTTAAATAGGATGTCCCAGTATTCACTTTGGTCAATAATTTATGTGTGTGTGGCTTTTTTTTATATGGTCCACGGATTAATGTCTTTTTCATGAATTGTCTCACATTTTAGGATCAGTTAATAGTGGAGGGATCCATATTTTAGGACAAAAGTCCTTCTTGCTTATACCAGAAGGTTTTCCAAATCCAGTTTTGTCATGATCCTTTCCAGGAGATCCATTAGATTTTGTATATTCCAAAGTATAAACCCCAATTGTCTAATTGAGCTGGCACACCTGCTATTTAATAGCTGTTCCTGACAACTCTGCTGAAAATGAAAAGCTTGAAACCACAGTACCTCTGTCTTTTTGGAGCAATTCAACTTTAAATCAATCAATTAACAGCAAAACAACAAAAAAAGAAAAAAATATTAATGAGACTAAATCTAATGAGGATTTGAATCAAGGAGGGAGAGGATGACAAATTGAGCAGGGAAGATGAGAGTAAGGAAAAGCATGCAGGAAGCAGGCGACTCACTGACTGCAAATAACTCTACACAGCTCAACATTCTGGCATTTTCTAATGTTCCACATGGCATAAGGTCACGATCATCCCTGGCTAATTCGGGGAAAAGAGTGTTCGAGCGCTTCTGACAGGAAGCAGTCAGTGACCTTTAAGCTGGAAATGCTTGGCTGGTATTACATCCTTGCTGTCTTTTTTCATCAGAAACTGGAGGTGCCGGCAGAGACACATCCTTTAGCTGAGGTGAGTATGAAATGCCAGTCTGTCAGGTCCTGTCTGGTCTTTTGCTGTGCAGTGTGCTATGAACAGCCAACTGCGTTGCTATCAGCCCAATCTATCAGCTCGGTTTAAAGTAACCTTCACTGCAGCAGGTTTTGCTTGACTTCAGCGTCTTCATCTGGAAAACAAACTATAAGCCACTTCCAAATAAAGTGCTTTATCAATTCTGTGATAAGTAAAGTATTTTCATAATGCTACATCAGTAACTCTTTATTTGTTCAAACACATCCTGTAAATGTGTGTGATGTGATAATCATCATACATATAGTGTTTTAACAAGAAAAATTGTGACAAAAAAATGTAAGAAAACCTCTGGCAAACTGTTTTTCTAACTAGTTTAACGTACTAGATAACCTGGAAGTTCCAGAGAATTTAATTGAAGATGGGACATTCTGTATTTCACAATAACTGGAAGCTCTTCAAAGTAAGATTTATGACTAATGCCAAATATGACCTCACCCAACCGAAAACCCCAAGTTAAAATAGGTATCAAAAGTTCCTCTGCATTATTCATCACTGCCTTACCAAGGTCTGTCCATGAATCTGAATAAGAGAGCATCAGTCAGCTTCCTATTAGTATATTAAATGAGTGCAGCGGGTTAAGTCAGATGACATTTCTCTTCTGTCCGAATAGCACATGGTAAACCGACCAGAGCATTTCTACATGAATATATGTATAGCTTAAGCTTTTATGTGAACCTCCACTACAACAGGTTGATACAAGCAAAAATCTCCCAGTAACATGGTACAAAAGACACAGACCAAATCACTACCACTGGGTTTCTTGTATGTTCCCTGAGAATTTATCAGCACAGAGAGGATCAGCACAGAGACTTGATTTAATATAACAACATGACACATGAGAAAATCTCATAAAAGGGAACAGGATTTTATTTTATTTGCTATATAATAGTATCAGGCACTACATCACCCCAGACAGAATCGTTATTTACAGTCTACCACCATTAAATTATTCACATCCAATACTCCTATTCACTAGTGGTTAGTTGACGTGTGAGTGGTTTCTAGATGTGCTGATGAGAAGCAAAAAAGTCCACGAGTGTAGTTATTAGCACGCTAATTCATCTCACAGTTCAGCTGATGCTGACACAGTAGAACTTAGACTGATGAAAGATAAATCAAGTGTGGTAGTGAAGAGCTGAGCCTGAAATGACCAAACATGGCCATTGTAATAATATTTGAACCCTTCTGGTTTAAAAACATCGCTTTTCCTATCCCAGTTAGCACCACCGTCAGGACAAACTTGATGTTCTTGCCCATTGGTGGTAAGAATCTAAAAATGGCAATGTCATCTAGCCATTTTATTTTCTGTGTGTGTAATGAGCATCACAGCCTCATGAGGCCGCTAGTCTGACAAATTAACCTTTAGTCGTCTTTTCTCTTATAGTGCATCTCAAATCATCACACAATTAATAATAAAGTCCTAGTACCATGATGTTTTTATGCGGACGAAGCAAAACAATATACCAAATAGTTTATAGTATTAAGATGCCAGATGTTTTCATAGAAAATAAATACATTTACTAAGTCTACTTGTGATGGAAAATGCAAGTGTTTCAAGAGTATTTTTATATAGGACATGAAAAAAGTGCCCCAATTTGATCTTTTTCTGCATCTAATGACAAAATGAAATAAACACAACGACAGACACAACACTAAAAAAGTTCATTATACTTCGTTATTGTTTGAAATATTACCAAGACTAATCTCATGGACAGATTAAGCCAAGACATTTACTTCAGGGATTGGTTTAGTCCAAGTCCAAGAAACTGTCCTACAATTTTTCATAGTTTTGAAATTTATGCATTGCAATATGTTTGGTGTTGTGAATAATATGGTTGAATTACTGCTAAATAGTGGCTTTAAGTGATTTTGATTGTACTCTACAATCTGGATTTGTTTGGTTCAGTCTGAATAGTTTTGCTATTCATATCCTTGCTACACTGACCATAGTGCATAAACAAAAAGTGGCTGATAGCAGGACTATGTCAGTTCTATGTCTACTTCCATAAGACCTCATTAAGGTGCTTTCACTCAGAACTTGCTGAGGGGCGGCAGTGCCCCTGCCTTCACCAGCACAGCTGATAGAAGGTCTGCAGGCCCAGAGGGGTGGGGCACAGCAGTCGCAGAGGGATCTCCATGCTTATTTTCAGAGTTCATAGGTGTGGCAACCTTTCCTCTATTCACTGTGGATTTGCCAGCCCCACTGCCCCCTCCTCCACCCAAACTGGTTTTGCTGTTCTCTGCTGTGGGGATGACTGTGCCCAGGTGGGGGTTGCCCACCACAGTAGTCCCAGTGGGTTCCATGCTGGTCTGACAGCAGCACAGCAGCCGAAAGAAGGCGGCCCTCATCTCCCTGCTGGACAGAGTGTATATCAGAGGATTGAGGGCAGAGTTGAGCACGGCCAGGGCAATGAACCAGTCCACCTGGTAGAGCACAGGGCACTTATGTGGGCTACAACCCACATCCAGCAGCAGCAGGAGGAAGAGGGGGGCCCAACATATGACAAACACTCCAAGAACAATAACCACTGTCCGCAGAAGGGCCAGTGAGCGCTCGGAAGGCCGGCTGCTCACCCTGCGGCCGCTAGAGGTCACCAGGCGGTAGATCCTGATGTAGAGGATAATGATAGCCACCAACAGGGCACTGAAGACACTAATGCAAAAGGCCACGTAACTCTTAGCATATAGCGGCAGCACTGTGGAGCAGGAGTTCAGGTTGTCCAGGCAGTTCCACCCCAGGCTGGGCAGGGCACTGAGAAGCACTGACACCAGCCAGCAAGCTGCAAGCAGCCCTAGAAGTCTCCCTCGACCTGCCGTCTCACATGGACGCAGACGCACCATAGTCATGTGCCTCTCAATCCCAATGGCCAGAAGGCTGAACGTGGAGGCACTGAGGGCCACAAACATGCTCCCTTCTCTAGCCAGCCACTGTCTTGGTGTCAGGAAGAAGGTGTTACGTCCTGAAGTAAAGATGTTAACTACATAGGCCACACCAGCCAGCAGGTCTGACAGTGCCAGGTTTCCGATGAGGAAATACATGCGACTGTGGAAGCGCTTGTTCCTCCAGAGAGCAAGGAGGACCGTGATGTTCTCCAGGACAATCAGCACGCAGATGCAGAGCAGCACAGCTATCTTACAGGCTTCACTGTTGCGCGGCCGGTCCCACTTCCCTGTGTGGTTGTAATGCTTGACGATGACAATATTCATCCCTTCCTCCAGTACTGTCTCCGTACTGCCTGCCATTCCTGGCCTTCCTCGGTCACACAGCAGAGGGAGCCACAGCACTGGACACAGCAGAGGGACTTCAGGCTTACTCAGCCAGTGTTAGGCAGTGTTAGGGCAGTCATTTTACAGCCTCATAAGGGACCTGCCAAACAAATGCAAAGAAGAGATAAAATTTACATTTAATTTTTATATTCAACACACAAAAGTCACTAACACAGCATTTTGGTTGATTTATATAAGAAAAAAATCTCTCTAAGGGCACTGAGGAATAAAAGCAATTGTCATGAAGAAACATAAAATATAGCAAGTTCAAAATAAATATAAAAAGTTATATATTAGGCCATCCTAAATAATATTTTTTAAATTTAAACTGTAAAGTGAATCACTGAAACTAAAAATATCTTCCACAGAAGTGGACAAGATATCAGCAGCACTTAAAATATATAAATTACATATAAGACAATATAAAAAACACAGACTTATAAAGAATTAGATAAAATAGAAAATAAACAACAGCCTGTAAACTGGGCCCTTACAAGTTTTTTTTTTCTTTACTGTCACCCTTTTTGTTGAACAAAGAGCTGTGGCTTGCTGGTCAAAAATAACTTGTCAAGCATTTCATAAATTCTTATTTAAATTAATTTCTAGTGAAAGTAGTGAGACTCCCGGACAAAGGTCTATGATCAAAACGGCGCAAAAATAATCCTGAGATCATGTTTTAGAGTCCCGGTAATTCCCAGGTTGGTTTAAACGGGTTTTTATTCAGTTATGTCTACTTTATTAACACTGTAGAGAATATAAATTCTTCTCTATCAAAATAAAGTAAATTGCGTTAGCAATATTTACACACAATTTTAGTTGAAACGAGACGCCTACACTGAGAGGTCTAAGCGTCTTTCCTGTTTTGGAAAAGTGGTTTAAAGTTCAGTTGAGTCTTCATTTGTTAACAGAAGTCGCAAAACCAAGTTTCTGCCAAAGACCAGTCTCTGCACATTTGCTCGATTACTTCTCAGCACAGCTGAAGTAACTTACCGTACCTTTTGGGGTTACTGCCTTCATCTACGCATCCCTGCGGAGTGGCGAAGTTATTTTTTTTCCCCTCTCGTGTAAAAGATATCCTGGTGCAAAATATGTGAATGACAAAAATTGAATATATTCGACGTGCAGTTAAAGGTCTATATGTTATCCTCGCGCGAAAGCTTCTTATCTCTAAAATATCTTCCTAAAATCTCCTCTTAACTTTTCCTCCTCTCTCCTCATCGCTCTGTGTGCCTTTCCAGCTCTGAGCGCCCCCTCGCCCCCCTTCACCCATAGTGGGGCGGGATCTTTCTTTACCTCTCCACATTCAGGTTTTTACCGAGTCAGGAGAGAGCTTAAACCCACTTGTTTCATTATTCCTCATGATATAATGTTTGTTCAAATGTGTCTTATTTGGTGTTTATGCACACATGCGTTGTATTTATAACCAAGCAGTCAGGGTGAGTTTGGTCGATTTGGCAGATTATCACAAAGACAAAAAGAGTTTTGTTTCTGTTCCCTTTGAACAGAGAGGAGCTGACTTTGTCTGAGTGACACACTTAATTTGTATCCTAAAATTGCTGCACTTAACTTGTCCAAACACATGTCACAGTTTTTTTCTCCCCAAGACCTTTGGTGCTCCATGGAGTTGTGTCATCCTC
This sequence comes from Toxotes jaculatrix, assembly GCF_017976425.1. Classification (NCBI taxonomy): domain Eukaryota; kingdom Metazoa; phylum Chordata; class Actinopteri; family Toxotidae; genus Toxotes; species Toxotes jaculatrix. Next base: position 8,754,910 of record NC_054399.1, read on the forward strand.
AAACAGCTTTTCACACCCAATGTTTTGTTCTTGTTGGCACTAGTCCCCTCTGTCAACTTCTTATTTTCCTTTCATTTCTTTTAATATACTGTTGCCCATAAAGTTGGAATAAGTTTGTTTTCCCTCTTTTTATTCCTATTTATAAACATCATTAATCACATTGGAAGAGACTGAACAGTAAAGTTTTGAGAAGATATACACTTTAACTATCAAGAATAAATCATTAGAAGAGGTAAAATATATTTTATTCCAACTCTATGGGCAACAGTGTATTACTGGTGTTCGAAAACAATGAATGATTCTCAACCAACCCTGTCTTCAGTCCACTTTAGCACAGAAAGCACAAAATTCGGATTCGGTCTAATCCAATGTCGACCACAGTTCCCACAAATAACACAATTTGACAAATGTGTTTACTTGCCTTTCTGTGGAATTCATCTCCTTAACCAAGGGGCCAAAAAGTTGCAGCCCCGTTTTATATCTGCAGCTTGATGAGTCATTGTTTTTCATATTGAAATAAAGGTTGACTGGGTCCCTTTGCTCCTTCACAGTGTGAGATAGGTCAGACCTCTCCCATTGGAGCCAAGTGGAGTAGATGGGAAGGGAAGAGTCATACTTTGCTATTCCTTTTATGCACTTTTCTTGTGTTACTGGAAAAAAAAAGATTATAGTTGAGAAGACCAGCATCTGCGAAGTAGCAATGGGGTTTTCAACTGCTGCCCAGGGAGTTGCATGTCAGCTACGGCTCAGGTTGATAGGTCATCATCTCGCAGAGCAGTGTAAAAAATTTGTCACACCTTGAACAACTGCCATCAATGTGTCTCTGAGCTACAATAAGTCCCCCAACAACTGCTCAGTGGCCAGAAGAAGAAAGACTGTCAACGTATGTAACTGCATGACTGAAGAAATACAGGCTGTTGGTGAAAACAGCAGGTGTGCTCTGTCAAACATCACTGCAAATATGAAACTTGTCAGTGAAATCCACCCTATATCCCCATGGGCACCAATCAGGCTTTTCTCACTGCTGGTGTGTGACTTGAGGAGCCAACTGCCTCACATGTGGGAAACCACAGCTGGATGTGGATAGTATAGGACATGCTGAGGACTATGACCTCCTCTTCAACTCTGCACCAACAGCACCCTGCCCTTCTCTCAGCTGGCTGTGCATTGTGTTTAAAAAACAGAACAAACATTCCAATCAAATTCCCGTAAAGCCATTATTCCAGCCACTGGATGGTGCCCTTAGTGGAAATAAAGGGGGAGCTGTTTCTTCTCAATGACTGTTTACGCCATGCATTTTATGACAATTTTCCCACATGATAGTCACTGACTTTAGGTACCAGGGTTTCACATTCAGCCTGGGAGACTGAAAAGGCAAAAGAGAGAGTGAGATGATGGGAGAGAGTACGGAGTGCTGACCAGCAGGCAGCTACACAATGGTTTAGGAAAAGTTTCTTATGGGAACAATGAAGGAACAGGAGAGAAATGAGGCTTGAATTAAGGAAGTCAGCTGTAGGCGCAGGGGTGAGGTCTCCTTTAATTTGCTGTTGGTATTTTACCAAATACAACCACTGGTGGAATATTATTATATAAGTACATTTACTCAAGTGCTGTACTTTTACAAAAGTATAATTTTGTAAAAGTACAGGTACTTGTACTTTACACATAATATAATAATGTCAGGGGCCATTTCCATGCATTAAGTACATTTTAATTCTTACTCTTACTCAAGAAAGGGCTTGAATGCATGGCTTTTACTTGTACTGGAGTATTTTTATAAAATGGTATTGCTGCTTTTACTCAGACCTGAATACTTCTTCCACTGCTACATACAACGTGAGACAACACAACAGTGGCTTGATAGAGAACAAAGGACAAATCTTTTGATAGTATCACGTAGTCTTCGTCAGTGGATGTAGTTGCATTGAGACTGATTAGACGAGTGTTTGTAGAGTCAAGAATGAACCTTCAGTCTTTTAAGCTTTTAAGCAAACATGTACCGGAAGTCCTTAAAATGTTCAGAAAAATGAAAATTATATCATCTGCAGTTCCATACAACAGGAACTCTTAATTCCTTCAGGAAGTTCATGACCTGAGGTCCTCAGGTCTGATTGCAAGAGAAAGTAAAAGAAGGAACACAAGACCTTTTTTCTACAGGCACAGATGTTGGTATTGATTCTGCCTTGTGTTGCACAATAAGAAGATAATGCCAAGGTAACTTTGTGTCCGGAAAATGTCTCCAAAATTGGACAGAATCAACTGTGGTGGGGGGGGGTACATTGTTTTCTTTTCTTCTTTTCTCTTTGCTGATGTCTACTGTGTTTTTCAAACTGTCCATCTCCTCTGTTTTTGTTTTTGTGTTCTTTGCTTTTCCTGGATCAAATAGGCTAAAATAGCACAGGACAGGCCAGAAATTGAGACTGTGATGGATGACAGAACTGGCTAACAGAGACCGACAGCATAACAAATGTTGATGAAAAGAGGGGGAGATGGAAAGAGACAGGAAAGAGCAGGAGACTAAGGAGCAGCAAACAGACCGTTTTCTTTTATTCTCTCTCTTTCTCTTATAGTCCCTGTGGTATCACTGATTGTGAGAGGTTACAGGCAGTCTGCCCCCCTTGCACATGTCAGCTAAGGCCTTGCAGATTAATGAATGACCCCCAGAGCTGTTGACTTTACCCTGAGCAGCAAGAGATGTACAGACTCTCTGACAACCCATTTATAACTCTATGAAAACACCCCAGAGGTCTTGACTCAATGTTGTTGCAAGCTGGATCCATGCTTCCTGGATGTTTGTGATGGAATGAGGAAATGTAGCAACAGGTCACCACATCAGGAAAAAATGGCACTGTTGCCAGCTCCCCGTAAAAGTTTGTGTAACAGTGATGCTGTTGCATGTGTGTTTCTGCATCTTTGCATGTGTGGGGCCTCTGTGTGTTTGCATGCATGCGCAGCAGCATTGTAAGTCAGGGAACACTGATGCAGACTTGGGTGATGAGTTAGATGTTTGGGAATTCAAAGTGTAGTGGGAAAGAAGGAGGAGGAGAGGCAGCGGTGGTGGAAAAGGAAGACCTCGGCTGTCACCCCACTTCCCTCCACTCCTGCAGTCTACCTAAACCCACTGAAAACATTTTCTCAAAGAATGTTTTACGAGTTTTACAAGAATGTTTGCACAGCTCAACAAGCTCCAACCAATATGAAGTAGCCATGCTTCACACCTAGTGGAAAGTTGTGAACAGCAGGGTTTTTGACAGTACTATTCAACATTATTTAATGAGGTATGTTAAGGGATATATATATATGTGTGTGTGTGTGTGTGTGTGTGTGTGTGTGTGTGTGTGTGTGTGTGTGTGTGTGTGTGTGTGTGTGTGACATGCTGTGACTTCCTTAACCTTAACATGCTTTTGTTGCACGTTGTACTACACATTTTTGTGTAAGGGTGCTATGTAAATAAAGTTATCCCACAGTACATATACACATATATACTATTAGCACTTAGCAAATCTCAGCATTATTACAACAAAAGAAACAACTAACCAGACCCTATTGCATCGATGTCCTCATTGCCATGACCATCACATATTTCTTGGACGGAACATAGTTCCCCCTCTCTGTGGGAAGTTGTCAGCAGAGCTCTAAGGGCTGATAGTGTATCTCGTGCAGTGGGGCTGTTGGTGGGTTATCACAGGAGGTCTGAGGTCTTTGAGGGCGCAAGGTGACTGCTTGTCTGAGGACCAGCATTGCTGCTTCTTTTAGATAACCTTTTTATCTGCGTCCAGCTCAAATTAGCAACATCAAAAGATGCACAGATGCCAGGATGAAGGGATGGATGAAGGACAGATGGATGCGCAAAGTATTTTCATGGTTAGGTGGTCATATTGTTAACTGTTCTGTGCAGAAGAATTGTGTTGTTATGATTTCTCTCTCTCTCTCTCTCTCTCTCTCTCTCTCTCTCTCTCTCTCTCTCTCTCTCTCTCTCTCTCTCTCTCACAACAGCTTTACAGAGGTACCTGTGAGAAGACAAGCAACTAGATGGAATGCAAAGAGATGAGATATGACAAAGACTTCTTCCTGGTTGTGAGCAGTTGTCAGGAGGGAGGGGGAGAGATAAATTATCACCAAGAAAGGTAAAGCACTGAGACCTTTAGTCTGTATCTTTCAGTGAGATTTTAGCAGTCCTGAATTACGCAGTTTAAGTTCTTGGTCTTTTGACAATGTATTCTGGAAATCATAAGAAACCAGAGAGCGGAGGATCAGATTACTGAGGTTGCACAATTTGTTGTTGAGAGGCTGTATGTCTGATGAATTTCAAATACCAGAGTTGAGGACTTTCAACATTTGCAGTAAAACAATGAAAAAGCTCTGGACCTCAAAATGACATTAAGTGCTTGTAAACATGGCGCCAGATCTGAACTCATAGCTCCCTCATCTTTAAAACGTCACCCTGCATGTTTTCACATGGTCACACATTGCAATGTCAAGATCTTTATGGTGTTTATTTATTTTCTTTACAATAGTAGGGCCTAAACACTAAATAGACTTAAAGCCTTTGCCAAAATATGTTAAAAATAACTTGGACCTCAGTCATGTAAACAGTCATGCCCGATTTTCTCAGAACTGCTTTTCTGATGTCTGGGAAAGCTTGTATAACAATCCTGTGTGTGTGTGTGTGTGTGTGTGTGTGTGTGTGTGTGTGTGTGTGTGTGTGTGTGTGTGTGTGTGTGTGTGTGTGTGTGAATGCAAGACAAGTGAGTTTGTGCAGAAAGTGAGTTAATCATGGGCATGATCCATGTCTGTGCCAGTTCACTTGCATATGCCTATTCACACACACATCAAGGGGCGGAATTACACATTCTCACATTCTAGTTTTGGAAGTTTGTATATTTTGGCTCGCTGTGCTTTGTCTGTCTGCTGTTCTATAAGAAGGGGTCAAAGGTACATTTCCCTTGAGACAAGGACTAATGATCACACAGTCCAATGTGTGGTGCTCCACATGTTTCACTGGTCACCAATCTCTACCACCCTCAACACCCATCTCGTCACCAATCTCTCTGAGTCCGAAGACTCCCCCCCGACCACCCCACCCCTTGCCATTGCCCCAACCCCACAACCTCCACTCTCTAAAGAAATGCAGCAGGAGCTTGAGAAAGAACTCACCCACTTCCAGACTCCATTTCCAAAGGCCATCAGTTCAGATTTAGAATCACTTTAACCTCTCAGTCATGCTCATGTGTTTTTTCTCTCTTTGTTTCTTTATGACACTAAGTCAGAGTTTTTGTGCTAAGCTAAGCTAACTAGCTGCTACTGGTCATATTTATCCTTTAACATCAATAACACCTGAGAATCAATATTACATTTATGTCACATTTGGAGGATATTGTTGTTTTAGAAGACTTTTCAGATGCAAAATAGTCTCTGTCTCTTAGGATGCTTTCATTATTAAAAACTCAAAGTAACTAAAATGAAACAGATGTCACAGTTGGAATTTATTCACTAATAAATTTCATGCTATAGTTGTCAGTACAGTACAGTGTACAGTGTGCAGTGTGGTTTGTGTTTTGGTTACGTGACTCATTAGTTCTTCAGGAATCAAACATTTCCCAGGAAAAACTATTCCAAACATCACTGTGACTAACGTGACCATGAAGACCTTTATTCTTACAGTGCATCACTACGTGCTGGGACGGTTGGAGTACGTGGGCATGCACATGTGTGCATTGAAAGTTCAGAGGTATTTTCCCAGCATGTGACCCTGCCATAGTGGCTGTGTGAAATGAACAGTGTGTGTTTGTGAATGAATTACTGTGTGAATGGCAATCCGTCACAGCCGGGGCAAACAGACTCTCACTGACAGTGGGCTCTGTGGCTCGTGTGACGCGGCGATGCCCCACATAAAGAAAGGTTCGATAGGGATCTGCAGAGGGGTTAAAGGCTACCATGGTGACCGCTCAACTAGCAACGACAATAAGACAGGCTGGCCATCGGGCATGGCCATCCTAAAGCTCCCTGGCTCCAGAGACAGGCTGGACAAAATAAAGGCTAAAAACACACACTTCACATCTCATTAGACCAGGCCACTGTGACAGCTGACTGAGGGCCCAAAACAGGTCAGCTCCACCACGTAAATGCAACAAAATGTATATGAATTAGTGAACAACAAATATTAGAAAAAATGTCCTGACTTTGATGAATTATTAGATCCTGTCAACATGCATGAATTAAAACTAATCCTGCCGTTATACTTTTAGCAGGTATATTCAATATTTACATTTACAGACAGCTTTAGAATTACGTTTTACATCTACATTCAACAAGTATGATTATTCTATGAAATATGATTCATTGTTATTGATTGAACAACCCAACAAAATTTAAAGCAGATAAAATTAGCTTCACCATATAAATACTACATATAGGGTATTGCATCAATAATTTCTGCCGTCAGGGGAAATGTGAGGTCCCCGGTGAATTAAATGTACTACACATCCTTTGTCCAGCAGCAGCCAGTGACCAGTAGAGCTGGAGGTGGCCACAGGAAGCTAATGAGACTCTGCAGAGATGTTTTGAGGCCACAGGCAGGAATGTACTCTGTGAGCCACATGGAGATGACATCAACTCTGTAACAGACTACATAACGGAGTACGTAAACTTCTGTGTGGACAACACCATCCCTACCAGGACAGTGCCATGTTTCCCCAACAACAAGCCCTAGATCACCTGTGACCTGATGGAGTTGATCAACAGGAAGAAGAGACAGAGACCTACTGAAGAGTGGGAACTGAAAGTGAAGCTGAGGGAGAGCTTATAGGAGGAAGTTGGAAAACAAGCCCCAGCAAAAACAATGTGAGGGATGTGTGTTCTGATATGAAAAAAGATTACTAGTTTTAAGGCTGAGGTGAATCCAAAACAAAGGCAACATGTTCTTCAGCAGGTTCAGCACAGGTGTTGGCTCATTTCAGGTGAGCACGTCTCTGCAGACAGAACTGTGAGAATCATGTTCTTTGACTTCTTCAGTGTCTTTCAAACAGTCCTGTTGACAGAGAAGCTCCAGAATATTCAGCCAGACACCTCCACAACCTCCTTGACTACAGACTACCTGACAGAATGACCACAGTTTGTGCAACTGCTGGGGACGTGTGTCTGAATGGGTGGAAACCATGATGGTAACACAGGAGCACTGCAAGGAACTGTCCTGTCACCTTTCCTCCATATCCTGTACACCTCTGACTTTTAGAACAACCCCTGTCAGCTGCAGAAGTTTTCAGATGATTTTTGGAGTTGCAGGGTGTGTCAGTGGTGGACAGAGCACAGAGACCTGGTGGAACTCTTTTTGTAGTGGTGTCAGAACAAAAAGAGTCTTGAATGTGGCCAAGACCAAGAACATGGTCCTGGACTTCAGAATGACCAGGACTAGCACAGTATTCATTCTCGGACAGGAGGTAGGCATGATGGAGGGATACAAATACCTTGGAGTTCTCCTCGTCAACAGACTGGACTGGAACTGCAACACAGAGACTGTCTTCAGGAAGGGACAGAGTAGACTCTAATTCTTGAGGAAGCTTAGGTCCTTTCATGCTGCAAGATGTCCCTTATGGATAGTGGAATATTCTTTGCTGCACTCTGCACGCTACAAGTACATCAAATGTGTACTTAAATACAATATTTGAATAAATATATTTAGTTCCTTTCCACCACTGATGATAAACTAATAAAAGTCAATTGTATGTTACTCTACAGTTGAAAATTGTCCAGACATTACTTCTGTACTTTTACATTATAATAGTTTGAAGGCAGGACTTTGTTTTTTTTTTTAACATTTAAGTAGAGGACAAACTGTATCTAGCAGAATTAACAGGTCAAAGGACAACTCATGTTCCTCATTTAGAATAATCAGATGCACAACAGTACGCAGCGATGATTACTTCTGTTTTCAGCAACTGTGCAGTTGATATTTTAGAGAGGTTCTGGGCACCTGTGGAGCATATGTGGCTGAAATTTGTCTGTGGGACTCACATACTCCCTGGCCTGCAGTGCTGCGGTCCACCTTTGTTTATGAGTCTAACACATCACAGTCCAACACATTGCTGAGATCACAGCAGTCTCCTCCACCTCCCACCCAGCCAACCCAGTCGTTCCCACGTCTGTCCTTCTGTCCCAGTCAGCAGGCTGTGGCAACTCTGGTGGTACGGATCAGCCTGAGGGGGTCCAACAGCAGCATGCTTCAGCGGTGGGCAAGAAAGGGTGGCTGTGATGGCCATAGGTTGTCTATTGATGGAGTGTGAAGTGAACGTGGGAGCAGAAAGTGGTGGATAGGGGCTACACGAGGGGAATGTGGTGTGAAAATAAACAACGAGGACTGCAAACAGTGGAGCCAACAATGGTGTGTCAGATCCAGGTCTGTGTAAAGTTTATGTGCCCTCTGTATAAACACTAAAGAATTGTCTGCTTTCTGAGATCATCCTTTCCAATGGGTTAGCATTTGGGTTGGCCCACTGCAAACCCAATATGTCCACAACATCTCTCTAGATAGTTAGAACATGTGCACTTAGAGTCACACACACACACACACACACACACATGCCTAACTGCTACGACCTTGCCCTTTTCTTGGACCTCTGGACCATTTTCCCTGGAGTCTAAACCAAAACAAACCACTAACACAGGAAAGTGAACATATGTCTCCAACACATCCATCACCTTTACAAACCACTACCAGAGAAACCATGTCTGACTCCACAACACCAGAGCTGGCAAATGAGATGGACATCTTATCTTGTGCATTTGTGTTTTGTGTTTGGCCCCAGCACACTTATTAACTATAACTTCAGCCTGCTCCGTTGTGATATTCCCCAGCGCTGTTTGGCTCTACATCTTATCACCAGGCTGAGGTACTCTTTGAGCTGTATCAAGATGGAGTGAATGAAAACATATCGAAACCTGTTTTTAGGGCTTGTTGAACTTAATGTTTTCTATGCAGTTCTCATCCTGAAGGACTGTTTTCCATGGAGGCAAACCAAAAGATAAAGAGGTGACCTCTCGGTGGACTGCCAGACTGAACAAGACCGTCACCACGAAGGCACTTGCTCACTTGGCATTCTTGCCTGCCTTGGAAAATTTCAGTTCAAATATAGTCTTAGAGGGCTGAGAGAGAGACCGTCTGGAAAATTAACAAAGTGCTATTGTTCAAAATCACAGTGGAGTAGGTGGGGTACTGCCTGTGGAGGTAGATTTTCTTACTTTTGTTTGTGTGAATGAATATCTGTTACCAAAACCTGTAATCATTACAAAATGAATTTGTAGAAAATACAAGTTGGTTTATTTATTTACTGTAATTGTCAGAATGCACCCCAAGGAGGCAATTTGGCCTCATGAATACATGAAACTAAACAAGTCTTTAGGAAATCAAGCTGTTGCACAGCATGTTCACAACATGTTTCAGATTTTGTGGTTAATATCATATGATTTTTGTTATTCAGAGTGCTGAAAACCAGTGACCGTTAAGTAGTGATGTAATATTGCAAACAGCCTCTATCTGCTCTCAACTGTTATGATTGTGTGGAGGTAAAAGGAGGCTGGTTATGATCGTGGATTAACTGTGGATTCAAACAGTAGACTGGTTGTGTGCTGTATCTATGGCACATGTGTGCACACGCACCGGTGAGTCCTCCGCGTGAAAGGCTTATGTGTCTGGGCGTCAGTGACTTAATGACACCACTTACTGGCCTAATTCACACTCAGGTTCTTGTGCATATTTGAAAAAACAACATGCGAGGAAATCCTACCAACAGAGAATCGGTTGTGTCAGTCAGATTGGAGGTGAACACTTTTAGGGTTTCGTGTTTGACATCCTTTGATCCTTCCTCTGGGTCAAAATAGAATTATGTTTGTACTTTTAACTTAAAGACATAATTCGGCGTGTTTTTGCATCTTCAACTCAAAAAGTGAAACCTTTCAAAAACCGAATATTTTTGCAACCCAGATCAGCTTCTGAGCCTACAGCCAAAAATGGCAAATGTAAGGAAAGGAGTGGTTTGGGCAGAGGGGTGAGAGAGATCGCTGAAGGGTGGAGAGAGACCAAAACAGGAGAGGGCAGAGCTACGCACATCTTTCCACTCCTGTTTTTATTTGAGCTTGTTGCATCTCACAGGAAATGCCCTCCGCTGTTTCCATGAAAACGTCTTCTTCCATGGTAAAAATCCAAGCAGGCTATTAATAAAAACAAGAGAACAGGTCACACTGTTAGGACAAGACTGTAACTGAAGCAGTTTTCCTGCTCTTGATTTTACTTCAGATGATCCCCATGATTTGCTAACAGTGACACAGCAGTTTCCAGTTGTCACCATCATTTATCAAATCATCAATCAGTGTTGTCCAACCTTTATTCGTCTGTGTAACTTCTCTGAGTCTGTAAACTGTGATTAGATAACTCTATGACTGTAAATTGTGATTAGATAACTCACACTTGAGTAACAATGTTTTACCACGAAACAAGAACTTGTACTCATGATTCAGATCCTGTGCTCCACAAAGCACTGCTCTGCCAGGCATCTGATATTAACTGTGGTGAGTTCACACGCATAGCAGCACAATACACGGAAACAAAAGTCTCCTGAGTCTAATGATATCACCATTGAATGTAACCATCACTGTAGCTTGAATTTATTAGGCACCACAAAGCACAGCACTTTGAGGCCTGGTTGTTCTTGTGTTAAAGCCCTTGTCAATGCATCAGTACACAAAGATGTCAGTTATTGTCTTCTTTAGACAAAAAGTGGAATACTCAGGGACCTCTCTGGTCATTTCCTTGTCAGTGACTCCATTGTTAAATTCATCACTACTATATTTGTACTATACTTAAGTAAGTCTGAAAAGCAGTTTGAAATACAACAGTGAGGGGGAGCGGCCCAGGGGAAGCGTGCTGTCGGCTGCATGACCTCCTGTGTTTTGCTGTCTCTTTTGCTGTCTCTCGCGGTGTGTTGGTTTAGAAGGGAATCTGAATGGAAGCCCTAAATCCCAGTTAATCTGTCACAGCGCTGGGAGAGCTGGGCACTCCACAGCCACGCTATCTGATCATCAGCTTTGCCATGGCAGCCCCACTGAGATACAAACATCCTGTTTAGAGAGGGAGTGGGAGAGAGAGAGAGAGAGAGAGCGAGAGAGAGAGAGAGAGAGAAATACCAGTGTATGTCGTCACTTAATGAACAAGAAAGGGTACTGACCGAAATGTCTGTTCAAATATGCAAGGAAAGTCTCACAAGTTCTCCGTGTTCTCTCTCCCACAGTAGCGGTTTTGATGTTAGCGTTTGCTCACTCATTGTTTTTTAAAACTGCATTTCTGCCTGCAGTAAGTGTAGACAGTGAGTCATATTGGAAACCTGAGAGAAAAAAAGAGCAGCCAGCCTACTGAAAATTAGCCCAATTATGACTCCACTGCACTGCCAGTAATCTCATGTCCCATCTGTGCCAGCCATGCACAAGACATGTTCGCCAAATGTGAAACTAGTAGAACTAACTAGAAGGATGTTCTCAAGATAAACTACTAGATCAACAGTTTTACACTACTGACACTTGATTTCTTGTGGGCAATTTTTTAGAGTTGTTGAAAGAGACGTAATACTGTTTGTTGTCTTGTTGAAGTTTTCACAGAACAGCATTGCCCCCTTGTGGCTTGGTATTTACAGTGCTGTAACATAAATAATACAGTAAAAGTGGACAAAAAGCAGAGGTGCTTACAGCAGAAGTCCTTGTTAAAGAAACTTGTGCCACATACTCCAGTATGAAGTGTAATGGATGTGGGTCGAGGTAGTTCCTGTATTGCGGTTAGGCCTGCCTCTCAAGGAAGAATAAAAACAAGTAAAATTAAAAGAAAAGTATTATCCTGTCAAATTGCGTGGAATCTGAATGATCCACATGGCATAAATCATCCACAATGAAATATTTTCACCTCACATTTACTTTACCGTGTCACATTTATTTTGAAAATACTGTATATTTAGGCAACAAATTAGCACTTAACCTAAACTACTATTGGCTGGAGAAAAGAGAACGATATGTGACCAAGGCTGAAATCACTCCCCATGCCTTACTGCTTCCTAAAATAACAAAGGAAACTCTGAAACAATGCACAAGCTGAATGATTTTTCTTAAGGAATGTTTGCAGTTCGCAGGCAAGGTGTTGTCACATGGGTTTAAAACGTGGATGTGGGTGTTTGGTTTTTTGTCATAGCCACAGACCCTGAGACTGTACATGTGGCAAAACTATTGTGTGTTGAAATGTTTTGATCTGTATGACAATGTGTGGCCTACAAAAACATGTGCTTCCGTGTGACGTTCAGTGCACACATGCACTGACTGACTGCAGGATGAGTGACTAAAGGTTCCCCTCGCTTTCTGAATGATTCTGTTGTACTTAAATGCTAAGTGTATTTGGTTGCCTTACTTCATTAAACATATTTTATATTTAAAATAGAATAGAATAGAATAGAATAGAATAGAATAGAATAGAGTTTTATTTGCCATTTGCACAGATACACTGCAGTACATGTGCATTGGAATTCTTGTGCATCCCTCCCCAGAGTCAAGCTTAAGGTTAAAATAATACAATAAAATAAGAAATAAAATAAAATAACCAAGAAATAAATAATACAAAAGAAGAGCAAGATAGTGCACTTAGAATACTGGAAGATTCTTAAGAAAATTAAGAAAATTAGGTGCCTAATATAGGCATTCATATTTCATTCTCAGGAAGTGAAATAATTCCTTCTTTCCAGTCTTTTCCGATTAGTAAGATTAGTAAGTCAAATAATGATGTACAATAGTTTGTCAATGCAGAATATAGTACAGTATAGTCCTTGAAGAAGATTTGATTGTTTAATAACTTTTAATTACATAATGAGTTTTCCCTATTTTACTTCAGCACAGTTTTGTAGTATGATGGTAGATATATTTTTGACACTATAAAAGCACAGTAATATGTTGGACAATTATATCACACCAGTTTCCATTAAATATTCTATTTCTTGTGGGTGAGAAGACTTTGGTCATGTACAGTGAGAAGTACCAGTTCTTGCATATAATATTGTCACATGTATAGTCATGCTTTTTTGTGATATATGGATGACATCTCAGTTTGTGGCAGACTCTCGTGACAGCTCAGTGGTTGTCATGGTGACTCAAAGAGTCATCATGCTGTTGTCTGGACATCAATAATGCACCCTGCCCTTCAGCCATGGTTGCTCAGGGGCACCACGGCCCCCTAAAGGAGCATCAACAGAGAATTCCACTCAGCCTGTGAAAAGTGTTGTATAACGTCTTCTGTCACAGTAATCAGGGTACACACAGGAAACAGGAATCTTGTGTGAAAACTTGCGTCATGACGCTTGAAAGATACATGCATTTACCAGATAGAGACACTCTCATAACAACATGCCATTCAACAACAGTTGCTTTATGGGAAATGTAGGATCCAGGGGTTTTGAAGCTACTTCATAGGTTTCTCAAAATGTTAGTATTATTGCCCCATTTTCCCCCCACACTTTACATTTTGTTAGTAATGACATTACTGTTTCCTTTTACTATTTAACAGGTGTCATTTGACATATGCTCAGAATGTAACTTATTTTACCAACCTCATTAACTGAACATTGTCTTGTTTCTTTTCTTCTTTTAGTCCACAAATATGTAAAACAAATTTTACTGCAAAATGTGGGTTGTAATTTAAAGTTTTACACATTTGCCTTCTTCCCCCTCTTGAAAAACTCAAAATACACATTACTACCAATACAGCCTCACAAAAACATTCAGTTGCTCTTTTAGTGAACGTCTTTTCTTTTGCACACAAAGCACAGAGAGAGAGAGAGAGAGAGAGAGAGAGAGAGAGAGAGAGAGAGAGAGAGAGAGAGAGAGAGAGAGAGAGAGAGAGAGAGAGAGTTGAAGAGCCCCGAAGAAAAAGACGACACAAGGAGTGTCCTTGCTTGTATAACCTTGATAAAAACCTTTCTTTGGGGGCAGTTAAAGAGAGGAAAGGTCTTTTGGTGTGGGAGGAGCAGTCCATTGATTAACACTTTATATACTGTCCAAATTCAGCCTTGTTCACACACAAACCTCTCACACACTCTTCGATATAAATAGGAATCATGAAATAAGCAGTTGTCTGACAAAGCAACCATATGCAAGACAAAACATTAGATATGTAGACCAATCAACTGTTTTTGTTATCTAAAAAAGTTTGTTTGTCTCTGATCTTTCTGTTATCCTGTCAGCCAGACACTATGACAGCTGCTGTGTTAAAACCATTTAAGAGGTTTGAGCATCCATTGCATTTAAAGATTTAAAAAAAATTGATGAGTCACATGCACATACACATCTAGTTTTAAGTTAAAGCTTATTCTGGTGGTTGTGCAAGTTATGATTCAGTCATTTTTTGTACACTAAAAGGAGGCCTGACACTGTAAATAGAAAGCCAGAACATGCAGTCACACTCTCCCTACAAACAAATGTGTTTTGTTCTCTTTTTTCTGTCTGGTTTGGTCTTTTGTTGGACACAAACCCAGGTCTTTTCTCTGCAATACCTTTTGACTCATAACAGCTGGTTCACTCAGGTGATACCGACAGGCAGAAAGTTGGAAATCAAGCTTTTTCAAGTGGTCTAATTTGCTTTATCAGAGTAGTTTTTAGATTGTTTTTAAACATACAAGATCATTTAAAGTGTGTGGGTTTCATTGTGTATTATTAATTCTAAATGATAAACAGCACAAAGATGCAACAAAAAGCAAACATCTTCTAAAAGAGAAATGGGTGGGTGTCTGAAAATGATGGTAAGTTACTTTGTAAAATTCAGAAAAAGTCTTTGTTTAGTTTATGCATGAGACCTTCTTTAGTGTCAGGCTATTATTTTAGTTAAATGTCCAAACATCTTGATTTTAATAAACTCTAGTCAAAAAGATATGTGTAATATAATATTTCAACACTTCTGAGTTCTAGAAAAGACGGTATGATCCATACAGGGGCCATAATTACAGTTTCTTTAAAATAAGATCCAGATGTAGACAAAGCGATAAGACCAGCGTGGTGCCTTTGCTTGGCTCTTCTACATGTTTGCCTTTTTAAAAATGGGCTTTATATACCAATCGGTAAACACTGCACATGTATTGTTAACGTTGACGAGTCATCAGAAGTAAAAAGAAATGAGGATCCACAGTATTTGCAGTTTATTGTTCAGTAACACAACATTACAGCGGGTCAAGCCTAACAAATTTTATATTAGTGGAAGACTTTCAGTATTTATCAAACAATCTGTTTCAAAGAGTTGCCTTCCTATTTTAATCCTGCTTTATTTGTATTTTTTCTTTATTGTCCACATGCCATTTGGCTTCATATGGCTCTGCATTTAAAGAGACTGACTGATATCAAAATATGGGACAGATTTACTGGGTCATTATCATTTCTATGTGTAGATCTATTTTGTTTGCTCTGGTTGAATAATGTCACGTTTGGTCAACATATACCTTAAGGCTGCCTCTCATATCTTCTTGAGAACTCTGAGCAGTCATTGGCTGAGGGCAGAGTCCTATATCTTTATCTTCTTTGGTCATGTGTCCCCTCCCTCATTCACATATACGGCATAAGCCGTATAGTCACGCTCACGTTTCCACATATGCAACTATGGACATGTTATTGGCAGAGAGATGACATGCATGTAATGCGGGTATTGTTGTTTATTATTGTTGTTTAAGTGTCAACCTGTTGTTTGAACATGAAACGGGGGAAACACGGGGTCAGAGGTCGATATTTATAGCATAAAGGCTAATAGGAGAGAATGAGAACTAGCATTTTCAATAAATTTTAATTTCACTTTTTGGTTTTAGTAGTACTTTTATTTATATCTACTTGTTGCAATAAGAGCAGGATTTTGGAACTGATACCAAAAGTGGGAGGGAGCTTTTAAACAGTTAATCATAACTAAGAGGATATTCTTAAATGACAGCTGTGAAGCGAGACAAAAATAACTAAATTACTTGGAAATAGTCGATATAACTGTGCACCTAACTGTGCCACGGTCGCTGTTGCTGAATCGTTGGGGCAATAAACGGAGCTGTACAGAAGAGTAGACCTACAACATCCGGGCAATAGTCAGCTTGCGCAGAAACGGAATGGCGGAGGTAAGTGAGCGAAAACGAGGAATGCAATGAACCAAAAATGATAGAGAAACTGGACCGAAACTGAGTCTTGTGTCACCCCGTACGGTTCACATGATTACCGGCGGTTTCGCCGGCCGGTGAACGCTGGGTGAAAGAAAGCTACGGGGGCATTTAAGCTGGGAAGCGGAGGAAGAAATGGAGAACCTCTCCAGCGTATCGCCTCTCTCCGCGTTCTTGGCTTTAAAGAGCCATTCCCTCTGCCTTGATAGTAAAGCCGTAGAAAACAATAAGGAGCCCGGCGGGGTCTAACGCGGTGGTGCTGAACTATTTCAGGTGCGCCCCCGCCGACGGAGTGGATTGAGTGAAAAAGTTGGGAGAGATGTCATGAGTCGGCGACGGTAAACTCCGGCCGTGTGTTTCGGAAATATTGAGAACTCGCTATTTCCTTCTTGTGCCCCTGGTAGTGAGCCGGAGAGAGGAAGAGACGTTCAGCACCAAGTCACAGGAAAGCGCCCCTGGTCAGACAGACTGCGCCCGATGGTGTCGGTGGAGGCTCCAAGATATTTTAGATTTTCCCTGACCCTAACCCTAGCCTTAGTCCAGAAACAGTGTCCTGTGAAGTATAATCTGACACTGTGAGTGTCGGCACTTTATGAGATCCAGGGCGGGATTGTTCACTTCATCATATCGCCTCTCTACAGCACTCAAAGTTAGTCACTTCTATACTTTTCTTCTGTCTTTTGTGGCCTCAGCCTACATGTCTTCATCAAAGACACATGTCCTAGTGTGTCTGAATACCTTTAGCCTAAAACCTAGATAGGAAAACATGTTTGTACAACAGAAATATATGCTGTCACTTCATATATAAACTCTTTTATGTTATATTATCATTTTAAGAGGAGAGCGTAAATGTCACAGCAAAACCGAACATTATGTAAAGAGTCTTCCGATATATAGAAAAGTTATCTTGGAGTTACAACTGAGGTCCACGACCTGTAGCCTGGTATGATCCTTTCAGTGACACTTGGGTTTCGACAGTAGGTTTCAGAAGTTAAAAAAAGGGCCGTTTTAAAACTCAGGAGTGAGCTAATCTGTAATGGGATGAGCAAGGATCAGCCACTATTTGATCCCATGTTGTTTGTGTGTACAAGAGTCCGCACGTGCTCCACAGACACACAGAGGAATGTGCTGCCGTAATGTAATGCATTCCCATGCTGTTTTACATGGCTTTGAATGCTCATACAAATAGTAGTGTGTGTGTGTGTGTGTGTGTGTGTCTGTCTGTCTGTCTGTCTGTCTGTAGGTGGGTGAAAAGCCTCCGAAGATAAGTGTAGTGGTTCTGGCCTAGTGGAGAGTGGATGAGGTACAGCGATGAAGGCCCTCAGCAGGGGAAGCAGAAGTCTGAACAGGCCTTAGAGGAGTGGGAGGAGAACTCTCCTCGCCTCATGAAGATGGCAGCGCAATCACACACTGTACGGTCAAGTTCAGCCACGTCTGTATATGTCAAATCTGGTTGCTATTTAAAAGCCACAGTGTTTTTAACTCAGTATTTTTATGGGAACTTATTAGCTAGATCACTGGCATACCTACTGTCACAGTATTGAAAACCTGCTTGGGTATTATTTGCTTCAAGACTAATATAACATTTAAATACCACAAGTAATTTACGCAGACCCATTGGGTGTTCTACTTGAATTCACATGATTAAACCAGTGAACTTAATTACTGATTATAGTGCTGTTGGAGGCTCTGCATTAGAGTCCATAGTACATGCACAAAAACAGCTCCACACTTAGTTGTGTCACCTTTTGGTGGAACGATGTGCAAACACAGCTTTGTCTAATCAGCAGAGTTGGTTGCTGTAATACTTGTTCCTTTTAGAACTGAATGTATTGGTGTTCAATTTCTTTGTAAACACATTCTGATCAGTGGAAGTTGTAGTCCTCTTCCAAAGTTGCATAGGTCAAGAAACCCAAGCTCAGGAAATGACGTCTGCTTCAACCTGGAGTATTTTTTTTAGGAGAGCGTTTACTAAGCTATCTGCACAATTTTGATGAGTAAAATCCCCTGAAATCTGGAACACTGACTGATGTGAAGAAAAAAAAACTGTTCTTTGACAGTGGCTCTACTGAGTGAGAGTTACAGTTATTTGGGCAGAGGAGGAAAAAATGCCAAGAGTGCCCTTGAGATCACTGATCTAACAGATATCTAGAGGTCATTTTCAAAAAATGTGGGAGTAATTCACATATTTCTGTGTCCCTTTCATCCTTCACCCAATCATCTCTCTACACCTGTTGCTGTCTTCCTCTGTTTGTAGGCCAGTGAGCTTCCTTTGGAGGAGCTGCTGGCTCTGTATGGCTACACAGTGTCAGACCCAGAGAAGGAGACCTGTCGCATGGCTGCCAGTCTGCCAGGCATGACACTGGACAAGGTGGGACATAACCCAAGCCATACCAGCACAAATATGAGGCCTCATTCATATCTAATATCATTTTACTCACAAGTATTCTGACCATCAGTGATCTGACTGGTCACATTAACATTAAATAAGTACAGTAGATGGCAGTCTAAGGAAGATGAATATGCTCTACTAAACCGTGCTGTTCTATTGTTCTTCTGTTGTGCTGTTCAGGATCAGATAACTGAGGATCTCTTTCCTGGGGAGGGGGAAGAAGAATCATCCGCTGATGATCTCACCCCTTCAGTCACCTCAAACACCTCAGATCTGCTCCGCCGTCTCCAAGGTAACACACAACAAAGATGTGACATTTACACATGGCTATATAACATTTAATATGATCTCAGTTCACACAGTTAAACAATGCAGGGTTGGTTTCTTGATTTTGATTCAAATGGAGCAGCTTTTAACCCAATTGACACACTCGGGGGCTTTTTCTGGTGAAACTTTGCACAATTGTAATGAAAGAAGGGGCATTCCTCAAGCCTTCGTTCATAGTGAAGTATTTTGTCGTAGTTCATTTTTAAATCATTGCTTTGCTGAGACTGCAGCTTGTTACTCATAACTTGGTGCAACATTTCAATAATGTGACTTGCTGGGGTTTATTATGTCAGGATGTTTCATGAAAGCTTTGATTTGTTTCTGTGCATAAGACAGAATGATGTCGAAGACACTAACACATTTCTGAAGGAGTTTCAGTATATTCAAACAGCCCTCCCCGGTAATAATTTTATTTGAAAAGAATGATAGTATTGGTGCTGAGTCTACAGAATGGCCTGAAAACAAAATAAATGACAGGTATGCTGCTTCTGTGTCCTTTACTTGAAAATTGACTGAGAACACAGTGAAAAGGTGAAAGAGAGGAGAGTCTTGGTCTTTGTTGGTTCTTTTCTATTCACTGCCTTATTCTGAATTGTATGGATGTAATTCAGTATAAAATAGAGTTACATATATATATATATATATATATATATATATATATATATATATATATATATATATATATATATATATATATATATATATATATATATATAACCTTTTTATTTTTTTTAACTTATTGTGATCAGTCAGCAGAAAGATATGACTTTAGAATAGCATCAAGACTTGACCCAATCTTGACACACAGCACCTGTACAGCACCTGTACAGTCAAACAACACCTGGTCCTCCTTTCTGATTTTTTGTTTCTTTAAGGTGGAGACAAAGACACGTTGGTCAGCCCATCAGATGAGGACTCTGACAGTGCCTCTGTACCCTCCAATGAAGAGCACAAGGTAGGCCACTGACATCTCATGGCGACTCAGTTGATGCAGCAGAGTCAGTTCAAGTCAAAGATATATTAAGTATACTGTTCAGTATGTTACAGTTGGCATTTCTGTATGGTAGAGACAATCACCAAAGAGAATATCAAATCAATTAGGCAATAATAAAAGGCTTTATTGTATGAATTCTGGTCTTACATTTGACCCAAATAAGCACTTGAAGTCTTAACAACCTCAAAAGCTGTATACACCTTTCCATGTACACCTTTTTTTTGCTGTTATACCTGTATAAACATTACACTTCTTGGCATTGAGAATAAATCAGTTTTTGATAACCCTACCCCAAAGCACAGATTTCATCATCATCATCTGTTATTAGGATATATTACTCATTTCAGAGCTGACTCTGTTTTCGATTCCTTTCTCAGGAGATCATGGTTGGCTCTATGTACCAGGCAAAAATACCTCCACTCAGTCCGTATACCTACCAGGAGAGGGGTAAGCAACTTAAACAATCATCTTCCTGGAGTTAAAAACTAGTTTTAACAGATGTTTTATGTAGTTCAAGTCTAACAAGTTGTATGAACCTTGTACAAAGCTGAGTAAGCACAAAGTAATTTCAATGATTGAAGCCCACGTGTTGATTTTTTAAATTTCTTTAGCTACTCTCACTGATAACATCTCTAAAGACACTGACACATTAATCAACTTGTTTTTCTCTCTTCCTCCTCCTCCACACAATTCCTCATCCACTGCTTCTGCTCTTTCTGCTGCATTTTTTTTCTCTGCTGCTTTCTCTTTCTCCAGCCTACAGCAGTGAGGACCAGTTGCTGTGGAAGCCAGGTGTTCTGCCGGTGCAGGAAGTGGAGGATTTCTTGCTGAATACACAGAGACCACGTGGCCAGGAGGGGGCAGCATACACACCGATGCAAGGCGACACTGTCCGAGACAACGAACAGGTACGGTAACTGGGCATAGCATGCCAGATGACAATGCCAACTTTCTTAGGTGTATTCTGCTTACTGTGGTTACATGTATACTGCCACAGGCTATCTACATTACTTTAGTGCTTTTGAGCAGTGCAGTGCTTGCGCTAACAGTGCTGGTGAAAGTGTTGTTACTTCTGAACTGTGTAATACTAAAATAGAACGCTTAATTTAAGAGTAGCTTTGAAAGTTCAGCAGTTGCTTAGTATGACATGTACCCAACTAACTAATATTCTTGGATATTCTTTTTGCCCATTCTTTTTTTTTTCCTTTTGAATCTCAGGCACTGTATGAACTAATAAAATGCAACTTCAATGCAGAGGAGGCACTGAGACGATTGCGCTTCAACGTAAAGGTTTTCAGTGGTAAGAACCTTTCTGTTGTCCCTATAGTTTGTCTGGGGTGTACCCTTTGGGTGGCAGTTGGTACTGAAGAAAGACCAGGATGTATTGTGTGTCTCAAAACACTGGCTGCTGACAGATGCCAAAAAAGTTCGGTCAACCTGTCATGCTCAGTAGAGTCTTTTTGTTGAAGCATCATCTGAGCCTTCAGATGCTCAATTCTTTAGTTCTTTAGAGTTATGGTTTTTGGCAAATGTGTTACTAACAAAGGCCCTGGAAATGAATCATTTAGAATCATAGACTTTGTTAGTGTGCAGATAGGGCTCAGACAATAGCTGGGAAATGAGCGGCACTGTAGGTGCTCATTAAGCAGGTGTCTCTCAAGGTGAAGTCAGTAGACACGCTCATAATATACAGAGAAGCACATACATTCAGCTCCACAAAATCATTTTCCAGTAGAGGCTACTGCAGAATTTGACTGTTTCTGATACCTCAGTGCAAGACCAGCTGCTGACATCAGCTCTGCAGAAGAGGAAAAGTTCACTGATGTGACCTCGTGACCTCTTATTCAGCAGTGAGGCAGAAGAGCCTTGCTGTAGTTTGAACTGGAGTGGAGAAAAACTAACCCACTGCTAGGCCAGACAGCTTTAACCATACTCCTACCTTCTTCCACATAATGTCTGTGTGAGCTAGTTTTTTCTGTACAGATCAAAGCTGGACATTGAGTGTTAATTTTCACAGCTCTAACTTTTATCACCTGCAGCACTAAGGTGTGATGGCATCCATTTGAAAAAGTATTTAAAATGAACACTGTACTTTCTGAACTTTAGATGAGCTGTGTCTCTGGAGTGAGGAGGAGTGCAGGAACTTTGAGCACGGCTATCGAGTTTACGGGAAAAACTTCCACCTCATTCAGGCTAATAAGGTGAGTCCTCAGGAGACAAGATGTTAAATCTTTGCTGAAGCTGGTTTTCGAAACCTGATTGATAATTTATCTTATTTGAATATTTCCACCTCCTCAGGTACGAACGCGCTCTGTGGGCGAATGTGTGGAGTATTACTACATGTGGAAGAAGTCTGACCGTCACGAGTATTTTACCCAGCAGGCCACCAGACTCAGCCGCAAGAAATACAGCCTGCAATCAGGGAGCATGTGAGTGCTGCTGGGACACTAATGAACACAGTCAGAGTCTGGTCAAGGTGGATTTGTTTGATAAATATGCAGAGAGATTCTGCCTGAGCCAATACATACATGATTTTTGGACAAGTGTGTGAATCCAGTGTTCAGCCCATCATGCCTCATGATAAATTCCTTGCAGTGCGCCTACTGATGGGGTGCAAAGAGGGTAATTTCACTTGCCAGATGGGGAATATCTAGTGTAATTTATGCTGTTCCGTGTGCTGCAATTCTGATGTAGAATCTAAAATCACCGAAAGAAAACAGAGCAACTCTTAATCTGTGAGTCATTTAAAACTTATTTAAGACATGAATGTTTTGAATTCGGTTTTATGTGACTCAGAATATGCTTGTATTATGTTTGCACCTACAGAGTATTTCCTGTATGTGCTCGTCTGAACTTCCCATTAAATCTTCAGTATAACAGTACTGTTCTGAGAACCTGTTTCACTTAATCGAATTGTTTATTCATTTGTTGTAGTTCCACACAACAAAAGCCATCTTAATAGTAATCCACCAGGTATCTCGTCATTAAAACTTCCCTCCTCATCAGTTTTACTTTCTGTAGGCAACTGTTCCTGGGAACTGTCCTGAAGTCCTGCCTCATAAATGGAATTCACTCCTCTGCTGCTGACCTTAATTCTTTGAGCACCAAAACAAGTTGCCATTCACTTTCATTGTATTCGGATTGCAGCAAAAATCTCAGAGATGGATTTAACTCAAGCCAAATATGAATAAATAAGGTGCAGAGGACTCTGTGTTTCTTTCTCTGGATTCTGAGCTTAAAAGCAATAACTTCGTCTAAGAGTGTGTCACTCTTCTGCTCTTTTTAATGTTGATATTCATGTTTTTAATATGACCTTGTCTGTAGATAACTCCATCTTCTGTTTACACACGCCTTCCTGTGCTGACAGTGGTTGTGTTGTCTGTTGCAGGGAGGATGGAGACCAGGATGTGGAGGTTGGGGAGCTGGAAGGAAGCAACAATTCCTCAGGCTTGTCATCTCACAGCTCCGTGGGCCCTGGGCAGCCAGAGTCCCCATTACCTCCACAGTCAAACTTGGATTTGGACAAACGAGGTAACTTAGGGGTAGTCTCTTACAAGCTCCTGATGCTGTAGGCTCAAATCCTGGAAGCTGTTACCACTATTCACTCTGCTCACCATTAAACTGACTTCATTCCACAATAGACAGTACAGAGTAGATTTGCTTTGTTATACATGGCCAATATAAGGTGCAATTAATAGTGGAGTGAGGTTTGCAATTGTAATTCTCTAAAACATTATTCCAATGACCTCATATTCACAGCAACGACAGAACTACTTAGACAAAAAAGCACATCTGGGGTAAAAGCTAATAAAATTTCCAACAGTGTTATCAGAACTTCATTTGAAGTGGAGGCTGGCCTTGGAGCCCTTAGGTCTACCACAGCACATAATAAACAGTCCCACTCACAGTGTGCCTGAAGGATTGGGTTTTCTTTCCAACAGTGCTCAAATGAGGAAGCAGTGTATCTTCATCCATTTTTCTATAAGCTGTTTTCATGACATGTCAAATACATTCTCCAAATCATGTAATTTTCTGATACCCATCATGTTATACATGCAGTTCCGTGCATGTTTTTTCCCTTTAATTTCTTATTTTGATTACACGGTTTGGCTTTTATTTTGACATCACATATTCATTGTGTTATTTTCTTATGTTGTGAATCATGTTATGTCTCCCCTTCTTTGTTTTCCCCATTACCCCATTGTTTTCTTGTGTGTTATGTTTGTGCATGCATGTATGTATGTCTGTGTCTGTGTGTGTGCATGCTGTGCATGTTGATGTGGTGCTCTAGAGGAGGAGGGCCGTCCCCGGCGCAGACGAACCCCCCGCTTTCTGTTAAAGCCATGATCTCATCCACACAGGCCACAGAAAGCAGGCTGAGCCTGCAGGTAAAGAATACAGGAGGCTTGATAGAGATTAGAAGTAATGCCGTGACTGGGATTTGTGTTTACAATAGAAATACATACATATAGCTCTGGTATAAGTGGTTTACTTGTGGTTAGCCATTGCATGGCTGTTAATTTAAGAGGCACTTTGAATCATGTATTGTACATGTGATAAATTTTTTTCCCTTACTTTTGCCATAGTATTTAATTTAAGTAATTCACTGGAGAACAGTTCTATCAAGTAAATTCACTAAAAGTTTAACTAAAATAAGTTGTATTTCATCTTCATCTCAGCATGATGAAAGGGAATAATTCCTAACTCCTCTACATCTGTCCAGATGATGAGCTGGTGATGGGGCTGTCAGAGCTGTGTGGAGACGGATGTCCTCAGCAGCTGTTTGGCTGTCCCTTCGCTCTGCCACCCCTGGATGACCTGCTGGATCCTGGCTCAGATAGTTGTTGTCCCTCAGCTCCGGTCCAGCTCCAGTCCCAGCCATCTACCCTGAGCTCCCAGTGGGCCTGCGGGAGCCCTCCGTCCTGCTGTGACGACCACTGCCTTCCAGGCTCCTGCTTCTACCAGCTACACATGCGAGGTGGACCTTTTGTTTCTGAGGACCCTAACTCTGGTGCACCTGGCAGTGGGACTGGCAGCCCCCACGGGCTGCAGGTGGAATTTAGCCTACCGTCTGCCTCACCTCCCTCATCTGCTGTCCTCCCATCACACTTCCAAGCATTTGGCAGCCTGCTGCACCCCTCTCCTGTCCAGCATTCCCACTCTTTTACACAGTGAGGGGACACAGGAGAATCAAAACTGAGCGGTACTCTTTGTGGTTTGCCTTTTGTTGAAAATGTTGATCAGTGTTGGTATTTACACCAGGCTTACAGAAAACAGGACAAAAAGTGCATTTACCTAAAAAAGGATGGACCTACTACCTGTGCTGGGGGCTGGGGGGGTTACTTGTCCGTCTGAACCCTCTTTTTAAACTGAAACACTTGAACCTTCTGTCCATTGTGGAAATGTTAATCACTACTTTCAGGTGATGATTATGTGTTTATTAACACTTTATTACCACAACCTGCACCAAGGTAATGCTATTAATTGGCTGTCACAAATACTTGTGAAAGCGCAGTGCAGGCGATGAACTCTGTAGTTCAACAGAACAGATCAGTGATTGACAATGTGAACAACTGTTGCTTTATTTTTGTATTTATCAAGATGGAGAAGTTTGACTTTTGAATTTTCACAGCCAATAACGTTCCTTTGTGTTCTGCTAATCGTTCAGCACCTTTGCTGCTGCAGCCATTTGAGCTGTGTCTCTGAACAGTGCAACAGTGACATGGCTGCTGGAAGTCTGACCACAGAGTAAAATCTGTCCATTCAAACAATATACAGTAGTTTATTTAAAACTTTATACACCGCCTATAACTGTTTCTCTCTTTTCTGTTCCTCACGTCTGTTTGGCTGATTTCTCTGAACTTCCGGCCTCCTCCACTCCAGACCTGAAACTAAAGAATATTTTCTAACATTTATTTAAACATGAAGCGGTGTAGGAACAACAAGGAACAACAATATTTTTGCAGATTTTTTTTTTTCTTTTTAGTTTTGGAATTTTCATCCTTGTTCTTCCCTTGTGGATTTATATTGA
This sequence comes from Toxotes jaculatrix, assembly GCF_017976425.1. Taxonomy (NCBI): domain Eukaryota; kingdom Metazoa; phylum Chordata; class Actinopteri; family Toxotidae; genus Toxotes; species Toxotes jaculatrix. Next base: position 8,780,853 of record NC_054399.1, read on the forward strand.
GGTTTATAAATGTGCAGTGCTTTTGTCATCATTTCTGCTCACCATTTTATTCATGTCGAATATTTAGTACCACGAAGAGCCTGTTTAACCTGCAGAATAGGCTTAGAATAAAATATGTAAATGTAAAATGTACATATAGGTAAGTCACTGAATCCAAACACAGTTTCTCAGGTTCTCCAGCTTTGATGATCCATTCAGCAGAGGCTGACCTTCAATGATCAGTGAGAGTCAGCCACTGTTAGTGACAGATGTTGGGGTCCAGAGGTTATCCTAAAATGATGCTTATCAGTTCTGGAATTTTCTTTTTAACTCCTGAAGCTTCCGATTTATTTTAGTGAAATCCCAGCTTTGAGCTCTTTGAAAACCAGCATCAAGGAAGCAACATCCAATTAAAGTCCAGTCTGTGGAAATGTTTAAACAAATGAACAATAGTAATATAAGGACAGAGTTGTGCATTAAACAAATACAAGGCAGCTCTCGTTTTCCTCTGAATCGTTTCCTTGTGCATGTTTAATGAACTCTACCAGACATGATGAAATATACAGAAAAATGACACATATGTACATGTATTTAAATTTCTAATAATTATTGTTTTATAGTACAAATCTCTTATGAAGAACTGAATACAGGTGCTCTATTCCCATGGCCCCATTGATTAGAGCTGTCAAGCTGTCATGTTAATTTTGAGAGTTAAAAAAATGTATACTCTGTATTTTTTCAGTGCACCTCTGTCAGGAAACGTTACAGGGAAAGAAAGGATTTTGCTGGTTACTCTTCCTTTCATCTGTCCGTCTATTTATTCCTGATTTCTGTCCATAAACATTCAAAACTCTTCCTGGGATCCCTGTTTAAAGCCAAGTCGGTTCCAGATCAATGTTTGTTTTGTCTTTGACTGTTTACATGAGGGGGGTTCAGGACAAGACCACGAAGGCAGGAAAAGGAGAAGAATCACTGCCTTTTATTAGTTCTTTATTTTTAGCAATTTCTATATTGTACTGCTTCTGTCATGTTTGTTTATAATTATTATATTTTGTAAAGAAGAAACAATTAAAATGAACAGCGGTGAAATATTAAGATGGATTGCTTTTGTATTAGTTATTTTGAAGCCTGATGTAGCACTGGCTGTTGTTTGCGAGATGAACAGAATCCCATGAGCAGGGAAACTACTGTGGATAATCATATCTTGTCATCCTCATGTTCACAAGTGGAAACTGTAAATTTTAATGTAAATGTTAAATTGGGGATGGGAGTGATTTCCAGAGCTGGTTGTGTCTGTACCTCATTTTCCTTTGTGTACAGTAAATGTGGTAAGAGGAGCCTCTCAGCTGAACCCTCTGCTGTGCCAAATGCCTGCAAAACATCTGTCTGAAAAATATAACTAATTTCATATGCATTAGTGTCCAAAAAATCATCATTAAATCTTGCTCATCCTGTAAATGCATTAAATCTACAGATATGGTTGTGAGGACCCCCTTAGCTATCAGCACACTCTGATTACTCTGCTCCTCTGAGAGAAGCAAAGAATTTAGCCTCTTGGCAAACCAACAAAGAAACACATGGGTGGATTGCAAACAAGGGGATGGTGCTGTGCTAGTAGTTTGAATAGTTTCTTTTCATGTTATGACACACTTTCCTTTGTTACGCAGTGTAACTGACAGGAATCCACACTCACCTCGTTAAAGAAGGAAACTTTACAGCTGCATTTCAAGGTGAGACGAGAAAAAGATATGAAAATCATTTATGTTTTCCAAGTTTTTAAATTTTGGCTGAAGGTAGTTGTTATTTTACCTGCACAGTAAACTAATGGAAACACCTGACCCAAAATGACACTTTATATTGGCTTTTGCTGTGCTTTTTCCTCAGCTAGCAAGCTACAAGAGTATTACCATAGTAAACAGCAATATAACTGATTTCATCTTGTATTTATAGCATGGAAATAAACATTATATCTTGTATCAGTCACATCTACTGAAATGTTACTTACGTCTCTCCTCTGTCCCCCTGCAGAGTTACTGCCAAGCCCCAGTCAACCCTGCTGTGTCTTCATCGCCTATGATAAAGTGACGTGCCACTGGTCCCCAGGGAAAAACTTTCCTGCTAACACTGCCTATATTTTAAAGCTAGTGTGTAAGATCCATTTGCCAATTTCAGGAGTACTTTGTGTAACCATGTACTTTGTGTTAAAGCTAAAAATGATCATTGCTTAGACACCCGCACAAATCTCTGTGACAAGTTGACATACAAAGGTTAATGCAACAAAATGGAGAGGTACCCGCACTGAGGAATCATAGCTTTCTTATAAGGCTTTATTTTGATACAACTGGGGCTTGGGAGTAACTCTGCGGGTGTTCCTTAGGCAAATAGGTATTTTCCATGGAAATTTTCAGAACTGATTCTGACGTTTGCATTTTTGTAACAAAGGATTTTCACTTTCTTTTTCACTCCCACTGCTTTACAAATGTGTCATACATCCCACCATGTGGTTTTAGCTTGCAGCAGTGCATATAAATTTTAACCATGACTGTGCTAATTTATTATTATTATGATTTAGTTATCTATAAGTAAATTACAGAATAACAGAAAACATGAAGGAATGTCATACTTTGTGGCCATGACTGTGGTACGTTCAGAATATTCACTCCTAAAATTCTTAGTCGTGCACTGATGAGACAGAAGATTGAGGACTGAAAGATGTTCAGACAGATTTAGTTCAGTCTGATTATTTCTGAGACACATTTAATTATACAGAAAAAAAACTCTTGTTCTATTGTGGCTTCAACATCAGGACTGCACTGAGTGAGCCACTGCAGCTGGGTGAAATTTTAATCATTACTATTTTGTAAATGCACTTAGAAGCAGTGATGGTCAACATCCATCTTTAGAATAAATGCGTGTGCCTTCAACAGAGTCGGCTAATTTATGTTCTTAGTTTATCAAGGACCCACATTCACTGATTTGTCCTTTTGTTCACAAGAAGGAGCTGTTAGTATAGTATAGTCCTCCACTGTTGGCCATTGACCAGCCACGATGCAGCACTTTTGAATAGGCCTACTTGATTTAACCATACTCACAAATGTCAAGTGCAAGTGTTAGTAAAATACAACCATATTCCTCCCCCGTCCAAGAACGTTACATAATGTATTTTAGAAAAACACTCCAAGTATTGTTAGCTTTATGGAAGATCGTTAATAAAAATATAAAATAAAAATGGAGTAGTTTTCAGTATGGCAATATATTTGGTGGCTTGTACTCTTAAATTTGAATTTCTTTACCCACACCCAGCATTTATTCATGCTGTTTTACTTTCTGCATCATAGCATATCTCTACCTGACTTCACCCTGACTCTTGCTTCACCAGTGAAGCTGCGCAGACCAGTCCTGTCCAATCTGAGACCAGTTGGAGATAAACCCAGGTGTCTCGAGCTGAAGTAGGAATACAGCTACACAACATATCTTCTTATGCACTGTGATCCAGGGCTATTGTCAAACCTTTAAAATCTTAGATTATGTATAAAGAGCTTTCTTACCAACATGCCCAGTCTTGTGCCTTTCTGAGTTCACACCTTATGTATCTGACAGTGACAGCATGTGTAACAAACTGAACTGTTAACCTTGGAGTACTTCTTTCACATCCATCTGTCTCTCTCTGTCCTTGGTTTGTTTCTGCTGGGTCACAGCATAATAAATGCCTTACCAGGGCACAGGGGAATCAACAAAAGGCAAATCCACCATCAGAGTGCATTTGTGATCAAGGATTTTCATGTCAACAACCTGAAGCCCAAACCTAGAAAACTGAATTTAAACCCAGTTAGTGTGAGATTAGGTGTTAACAAGACTCTGGAGCAAATGGTTAATTATAGCACTTCTCTCACCCCTTCTTATATCACAACAGAAACTGGCTGAGGAATTGTCTGTTTTGTGGAAATTACACCATTGTCCCTGTATATCTGAGTCAACCCTCACGTAAAAAAAAACCAAATCTCTGCTGCTATTTGAGTTGTTAAAAGAATGAGAAGTTACATCAATGGGCTATTGTGATCTAGTTATTTTTTTATAGAACCATGATGCTAATGGGGGAAGTAGAGGAAGCTACGTGATCTGTTGGAGTTTTCCTATCTGTGTACAGAAATGGACAAAACCAGGAGCTCTGCGTTATGTTTCAGAGTCTCCTCATTCTCCTCTTTTATTATCTTTGAGAAGAATATCCAGTTGCAAGCAACTCATCTTTAAGCAAAACTGTCACCAAATGTCATCTGCAAATTTTAGTTTAGGTCTCTGGTGGATGGGTTTGGAGATATTTTGGAGTCACACAGTTTAAACAGCCATTGGTGAATTAAGATTACATGATAGTACTTCTATACTGGAAAACATGGCTCAGCAGCTTTTTGTTTTGTGCACCAAATAAAACTAACTTACAAAATTTTTTATCCTTTAATTTTTTAAGAGAATATAAATGCTGAACTGATGCAGACTGTTTGCTCATCATCATTTCCCTCAGCCTAGATTGCAGCACCACTACTGTGGAGAACCCTAAAACCTACAGATGATCTTCAGCAGAGACACGTGACTCTTGTGTGCAAGGTGAGCACAATGTATAAGCCATCAGTTAAAGATGAGGTCACTCATTTGCTTACTTACTTGTCCACAATGGAAAGAAAATATATTTGATGTGTATAAATAAATATTTTCTGAGATACAGAATCTCAGACTGTGCTGATTGCCCTGATTCTGACACTTTTCTGTGTAAATCAGTACATTTTGGGGTCAGCCTGTGTCATGTGGGAAGCTATGCGATTGGCTGGGGCCCCACTCTTTCCCGAGGGCACCTATGTGTAATTAAGTCAGTCTTTTGAACACCAGTGCCAAGTTCTATGGTGATGTTGACCATCTCGCTCTTAATGTCAGCGCTAATCTCATCTCCCATCCAGTCTCCTTCAAAGAGTCAGAGAGCCTGCACCAGCCTGTGGTTTAATATGTTCTGTGAGTCAGACGGATCCCACAGTGCACTGCAAACAGGCAACTATCTGAGCATGACAGGCACTTCCTGTCAGATGACCCTGCCCATGGAGCATTCCTCCTGCTTTTTAACCACGTATAAACACACAAAAATATTATTTTGAGTGTCAGTTCTAAATCACAGTCATAACCTAGAAATTATGATCATTCACAGCATGTGAAATGTTGTGTTTTAATACCACCAAATATACAGACACTGTTATATACCATCATATTGGTTTAAAACAGTGTCTGTTAACACTCAGGGCCATGAAAACAGTCAGTGTAAAGATGTCGAAAGACTCCAGTCTGGACTTTACATGGCCATTAGTCACCCATCCCTCACTAAGTGGCTTCCTGCTGGAGCGGGAATCTGTGACAAAAGCTGATGGTCAACATTAGAGTGTTAGGATGGGACATTAGGATGGTACCAGTTAATTCCAGCACTTTAAAGAGATTTTTGTCTAATCCCAGTGCACATGAGCATTAATGGCTAAAGAAAAAACGAATAATATCAGTCAGTCAATAATGTTACACAGTTGCACAAATAACTGGAGACCACTTTTTCTCTGACTATTGAGTAGCTTTCCTGACATAATGCTGCTGTGGTCAGAGACTAATGCTGAGGGAAGTAAGGCTCTGTGTCTTGCACTCATTACTATGAGCTCCTTTTACTAATCCTGTGACTGCCAATATCACTACCGCTGCATTTATTGTAAGGCTGTCCTGATGAGAATTTATGGTAAATATAATACACACATTAATGCAAAGGACTTGGTTTTCAGCGTGATTTCCACTGAAATCCATTTGTCGTAACATAATTTTTACCCCACCACCTTATCTTCACCCTCTCCTAAGGTGCCCTCTGCTGGCCCCATGCTGCAGGTGAAGGGGGACTGCAACAGTGCAGTTCTCCAGGAGTGGGCGCCTTTTCCCGTGGAAGAGCAACATGAGCAGTATGGTTTCATCACCCAGTAGAGTCTCTACGGTCAGAAGGAGAACAACACAACAAGTAGGTAAACACAAACGGAAACACACATTTGCAGACATGCTTAAATACACAAAGAGATCATTTTAAATCTACTGTGTTGTGGTGCAGATGAAGCTGCACAACCTGGTCTGTCTGGAGTCTGTCAGATCTACATGACAGCTCACATGGTTGCAGGTGAGGGGTGAGTCAGTCCACCTCTGAGGGTCAACAATTTACTCATATGCATGATTACTGATTTGAATAAACATGATTTTTAAATGACATGATGAATGTGGTCTTTGTGAAAGTGTGTTTATAAATGAAAGTGTGTTTGTCACAGGACAGATATTCAGAGAAGACCATCCTGGTTTGTGTCTTTCTACCTTGTGATCATTGTGGTTTTGCTTGTGACATTAATGCACGCAGGCAGTTTAGTTTGCAGCTGCAGGGTGGTCACACAGCACTGATCCAGTGTGTCTTGAGAAAACTACAAGCAGCACAGTGAGGGGCACAAGATGAAGAGAAAGGCTTGAAATCATTTAGTTATGTCTGTTTAGTAGAGTTTCAACTACATTAAGACGCATTTTTAATAAGTCACAGTGAGATGAACGAATAATAAGTGCATGTGGAGTGTGGTAGAGCAGGACAAGCCCTCATGTGACAGAACTGCCACTGTCCCTCTATCTCGTCTGGCCTCCTGTTCTCCAGCCCAGGTTGCACTGGCTGATTAGGAGCTATGCTGTACTTGTGCAGGCTATTTTTTCAGGAAGAATAAATGCAAAAGGGACATGTAAGATGCTTCAGTAAGAGGACCTAAATAATGTTAATGTTTTTACTATTCTGCAGTTAGTTAACAACAGGAGATATACAGTAAACATTTCGTACAAGACAGAATATCTGAATTACAATTGATTTGTTTGAATAAAAACGCATTTTACATGCAGCAAATGGCAGCTGTTAGTTTTCTGTAAATAATATATGCAGTGTATGAGGCCAAATAAGCAGAGTTGCCTCCGCTGCATATGTGTTAGTGTGAGTCTGAAAATGTTGTTGAAATTCTGCACAGTCTTGTGAGTAAAAATATTCTTAATTTATCTTAGGTTAAAATTTTTGTTTCTTCGAAACTAACAAATGGCCTGTATGGTGAAGAAGACTGTTAGAGCACAATATCCTTATGAATAAAATGTCTTAGAAATAATAGTAAATATACTGTATGAGGATGCATGGCTGAAGAAAAGAAGAAAAGCATGTGGGCGTGCTTGATGAACCGTTGTCTTTGTCTCTGCATTGTGGACCATGAGCAAAGCACCTTTGTGTACGATTTATTTTTCCTTTAGCTACAGTTAATGCATGTTGAGTGGATCATGCTGCCTAAACAGCTGCTTATAAAATCTGAAGAAAACACCAGGCCCCTCTTTTTTTTAAAATATCAAGCTTTAAGACATCCAGTCAAGTCTAAACTATCTTTATCTGAACAGACCCTCAAAGACCCAATTCAGGTCATCCAACAGGTTTATAGCTGTCTCATTGGTAAGGAATCTTGTATCTTTGTCTTATTTCCGTGGGTGATGTTGCAGTCGTACCTGTTTTCAGACAAGGCACTATTCTCCTCTTGTCGTGGGTGTATCTGGTTGTTTCTCACAACCAGAAGGGGGCAGAAAAATCTCAGTTTTAAAAGCATTCCTTAAAATCTCCATACCGTTCCCTTTTTGTTTTTAATGAAATATTCTTCTATATGTTACTGATTTTGCTAATCTACAGAAAGTCAAATAAAGCTGCAATACAGAGTGTGTGCATGTAAGATTATCTGCTTAACTCAAGGGTGCTGAACTAATAGACCTGGGGGTAAACACTGTGTTTATGAAGCAAACAGAGTTAAATGTTCACACACACTCCTGACTCTAAAGTGCAGCAAACAGCCAGAAAATGGTGGCCTGGTATTGACTGCTGTTGGGGAAACATCCTGGCTGCCTGGAGCAAATAACACACTGGCTTGGAGTCATGCTGCTGTTAAGTCATGCTAATTTTGCTACGGTCCCAGCAGGGATTATAAAAGTCTCTGCTTTTGATGGGCTGAAGGTTTCGTCCTCTATATATTTTTTTTTCTTGAACACCCTCCCAGTGTTCTCAGTGTGGGTCTACCTCGCAGTGACATGAAGGTGTTGACTGATATGTTTGGACCTTATTTAGAATCTAGTTTGCTCTTTTAGTCCGCTTCAGTATAATTCTCTCTCATGAGAGAGGAGAGTAGGAAATGATGAAGTACTCAACAGCACTGAGCAGCTCAAGTGTTTGCCCTGTGGGGCCTTAATGAGAAATGCATGGTGGGATAAGATCATGCAGGGCTCTCATCTCTGTAAGGGTTTCAGAAATAGGGGCAGAGCTGAGTCTTCAATTAAAGCCACAGCCTTAACAGTACATTTAAAATCCCATGATTGACTAAGTCCAGATCACTTCAGACAGTGAGGTCAGGTGAAATGACATTCTTTGGTTCAGGATATGACTTTTTTCTTCTTTGTCCTTCATTCCTTCCTATTTTTGACCTGACAGTGCAGTTTATGCCTGGCACCTCCTCTTGGTCTGATCTTTACACTGTTTGAGTCCTCTGTACACAACAGACATAAAAAGTTGGTTTTCAAGGCAGGGAGAGAAAATTCAAGTAAACCGCGAAGAGGTTTTCTCTCTTGCTCTTTGCACGCCTGTGCGTAAAAACGTCGAGCCTGGCTATGATCAGATAGCCAGAGAGGAGCCAGAGAGGAGCCAGAGAGGAGCCAGAGAGGAGCCAGAGGAGGAAGTTGGAAGGAGGGACCAATGCAGTGTGGCGTGGTGTGAGCGGAGCAAGAGTTTATACTGGGTTTTCCGGGCGCTTCCAGCTCTGAAATCGGCGGATCTCTTTAGTTCTGGCGCTATACTCAAAGCAGGAATAAGCAGGGACGTAAGACTCCAGTAGTGCTTTGTACCTGCTCAGACATGAGTTTTTAACACGCTGTCGTTTTAAGAAAGTTACACACCTATGCTGTCAATGTCAGCACAGGTAGTGAAGAGGATCCCGGAAGAACTCGTAGTTCAGGTTACCAGCTTGTTTGCATAGACTGTACTTCTATTCCAAAGCGAGCGAGAGCCGATGGACTTGTTTATCTTATTCAAGAAGTAGTTATTTTCTGTTATAGCTGTCGATTTCAAAGTAAATGAACGGAAAGAAGATGAAGGAGATGAGGAAGAAGAAGCTGTACGTGGTGATGGACGTGCTGTGCGTTTTAGTTGGTAAGTTATGGACACTAAGTTCAAAACTGTTCGTCAGCATTATCTGCCTTTTTTCTAGGAATTGCTCTTCGCTTTTGTCAGCACAAACTCCAAGATCATATCTTCCCTATCCGGCATTTTCTTGCCAGTAGCTGGTGTGTTTGTGTGTTTTGACAGCAGCTTAGGAATTCGTTTAATAATGGGAGCTCTGCATTGTTTGTTTATTTGCATGTCTAAAATGACGCGAAAGCATGTTTCTAATCAGGCGTTAGATCCTCAGGAGAAGACAGAAGCAATTTTTTTTATCCCAATCTATTTTCAAAAGGCAAATTAAGCTACTGGCTTTCCATGCATGAGTCCAGCACTAAACGAGCAGCCTGTCACCCCGTTTGCTTATGCAGATCCCAACTGGAATATTGTCCAGGCTGAAATGTGACATGAAGTTGCACCGCAGCAAAACACAAGGAGGAAATATAATTCTCATTCTCTTCCCAGGCTTACTGCATGCTCCAGCCCACTCACCAAAAACTCTTGCTGGACTTTACAGAGTCTCAGGAAGCTGAATGTTTGTTTATGGAAATTTGATATGCATGTGTGAGCACCGCTTATTTCTCTCTCTCTTTTTTTCTTCAGTATTTTGTCTGCCAGAAATCCTCTCAAGAATGTACAGACTTCCCACATACAGTGCATTTTTCAAGATATTATTTCCACTTGTGTGCCACAGACGATTGTTTTTGCATGTAACTTCAGTTAGGAATCATTTTCAAAGAATAATATTCCTTTTTTTCTTTTTCATTGCTGCAGTAAATAGAGCACATCACAATTATATTAGTTTTTGTCTCCTTCTCTCTCTAGGCAATGAATGAATAATAAGATGTCAAAAAGAATGAGTCATATCAGTGACACATATTGTGATTGTAGTTATCAACATCAGTCCTTCTATTGTCTTTTTCCATTAATCTATAATGAATGGAACTGCTTAGGAAATTATGTACAGAGGACCACAGATGTCATGAAAATGGTTATAAAGTATTTCATAAACTGATATCTAATTGGACAATAAAATGGGAATTAATAAAAATATAATAAAATATCTATCAATGAAATGCTCAAATTAAAAAAGAGTTTATAAAAACTAGAAAATGAAATAATCATGAATACATAATTTAACATAGATTAATAATGCTTAAATAGAGCTTGAAAAATATTTCAAGATCAGAATGCAATAATTCACATGGCACCTGCAGTCCTCCATAAAGATAATGATAAGCTTCTGATAATAACATTTATGTCACAAAAACCTACAATTGTGAGAACTCCTCACCACTGCCCTCAGAAGAAGCTGTTTTCAGATGCACCCTCAGTGATAATATGTGCATGTGGAATGTACCACTGTGGTGGGACATCGGTTTGCTGTGTTAATGCCACAGGCCCGTGACAGACATATGTTGCATAATGGTGTGGTGTTTGGCAGTGTGTTCATCCGTGATTGTGTTGGTGATAGTGGTGAAGCGGTGGAGGGAGGATGGAGATGGGCACGACGGCTCATGCACGTGCAGATCTGGTCTGCTGTGTGGTTTTCAGCCCCCCCTCCTGGCTTTTCAGAGAGCTTAGGGGTATTTTTCCATGTGTGGGAAGATCTACAGACTGCTGAACTTGATAAGCCTCACCATTTTGTTGTTACAAGTCTGGGATTAACGTCTGGGTTGGGTTTGGTTGGCCATGTCTGGATGGCTGCATCCCTCCGTGTTGCCTCTCCCTTCCCCTTTGCCACCCACGTCACCCACCCAAATAATCGTCACGTCAACCCCAAGCTTATGTGAGGTTGCCCCAGCCATGTAATAACAACATGGCAGAGCTTGTAATTATGCTGACCATTAGTCTATATGGAAACAGATTTTAGACTTGGGTTTTGTCTGCACATTGAGACTATTTACATTTCATATATTAAACCAAAAAATTTGCATTTGAATCTTCTCACATTGAATGTTATCCATTCTGATTAACAGCTGCTACTATCATCTGTCATCTTATTATCTTTACTCTTTCACCTTCTTTTTATTAAGAAACCTCAAAGGTCAAATAAAAACAGGAGATATAATCACAGCATGATTTATTTGGCACGCTTTGTGTCACTCACACCCTGCCCTGCCCGGTTCAAACCAACAACTGTTGGTGTCAGTTGAATGAATGCGCCTCCCTCTATTTTTTTTTTTTAAATAATGTTCAACACAGTCATTGGATCCCTTAACAGAGAAATCTGATGCAAAATGGCTGCCTAGCGCCAAGAGTGGTTTGCTGATTCTTTAGACACAAGATCTGTTGTACTATTGGTCTTATTTATAGCTAAGAAGCCTGTCTAATCTATCATGAGGGACATTTGAACTGTATGTGCTGTTCAAAATATCTGCTTCGGTCATGAGTCTGTTGTCCATTGTAAGCTTTTCGTCTCCCTCTTTCTTCTCCATTCTTTCTTTGGTGTATCCCTCCCTCCCACTCTCCTCCTCTGTCTGTGTAAATCTACACTCAGTACAAATAGATGGTGGGTGTTGGCTCAGAGCACAGAGAGGAAAGACCAGGGTTAACCTCTCCCTGTCTGCAGCTTGTGTTCTCAGGTGCAGTACCGCAGGTATATGCAGTTTAAGGGTCAGAGGAGGAGCAACAGCTCACATTGCTGCATGACTGTGGTGCTGCTGTAGTTGATATGAATGGCAGTGAGCTATGATGATGAGTAATGAGCTAGTTACTCCTGTAGTGTGTGACTGAATGGCCACGGGGCAAGGCATTGGTGCACCATATGTTCACGCACGAACTTTTTGTTTTTCTGTGTACATGCTCTTTGTTGTGCTCTAAAGTACATTGTGACAAACCACATATGGGCGAGTGTCTATTGCATGCAGAGCGAGCACTTAAAGTTCCCATCATGTAAGTTTCTTTTTTATTTGCAGAGACACTTCAACTGTACTAGAAAGTTATGTGTCCTTGGATATAATATCTAAAACTTGCAGACACAGCTTTGTGTTTGTGTGTCAGTTTACTCCTCCACCTGACACCTCATGAAAAAGTCAGTAGAGTCTCCTCTAAAGCTTGATTATCAAATCGTTCTCAGTTTTTTATTTTGTCGTTGATTGATTCATTACCTGATAAAATAGAGCTTGCTCCCAAAGCCCTGCTGTAGTAAGACTGCCAAAGAGTTATTGCGCATTTCCTCGCATTATTTTCATCCAATTAGACTGTGATTACATTGTTAGTATCCCTGTGTTCTGTTCTTTGACCTTGCTGAATGTCGGTTAGAGTTTGTTGGTGAAGTTGTGCTGCAGCGTCTCCAGGGAGCTTGGTTTCTCATGCCTTGGGAAGACTGATTGTCCTGAGTTTTCTGAGAAAGGCAGTGAGGGCACTTGATGGGAATTGTTTCCCTCAGGAGAGCTGTGTCATGGAAACTTAAGCCCTTTTAACAAACAGACACGTCCCTCTGAGAAATATAAGCCTAGTTTTTTTGTTGTTGTTCTTGATCTAATTTTAATCACACAAGGATTTCTGGTCAACATGTAAAGTCTTTTATCAGTCACACTTTAAGGTGGATGAGGATCTTTTGTCTTGGATGTTTTTTCCTTTAAATCATTACCACAGGAGTTTTCAGACATTAAAGCCACATTCCACAAATGTCAGCCCAGTACACGGTTGATTTCAAAAGCTTCAGTGGTGAGCTGGGAAAGATTTGTGGAATTTGCCAGAACTGTTCCACACAATTGTGAAATCAGTACATCTGTGCCTCTGATATGTATAATTGTAAATATTGTTGTTTTCAAGAAATTATTGTTGAGAAAATTGAAATTGAAGTTCTGTCACCTTACATTTTGTGTGGTTTTATGTGAAGTTTCCCTGAATTGCTTTGCAACACAAAATAGGTATCACCTCCTGTTCTCACAGCACAAATGTCGCTTTCCAGGTCCTTTAAAGGCAGATGTTTAAAATGCTGGAGAAATACCTTCTAACATGTTTTATTCTTTCCAGCCAAGTTAGAGAGAAACATATGCATAGAGAGAGAAGCTTGAGTGAGTCAGGAGGAGCAAGAAGCACAGTTCGCTTTTTGACAGGGACCAGGATTTTGGAAAATGTGATAATGATTTGGACAAACACTGTCACTAACAATATCACTGGTGTGAGACAAAAGCTAAACATAGTCCCATTTGTATACAGTAATTATACCTCATGAAATATTTGGCACTGATATGCAGATGTTTCTAAGTGAAAACACACAGCATCACATTTAGGGAATTTTCAGAGAAGCTCCCCACCAGTCAGGAGAGTTGTACGCTTTAACTTCTCCCACAGACCTTTTATGGTTTAGGTTTAAACCTGTGTGGCCTACTTCTTTGATCCCCTCCAAACCCAGACTCTTTGATTGCCAACCCAGATTTAGCCTCCCTCCCACCATTCGTCCAACCTCGCCTGCCACTCTGTCTCCTTCTGCACTGCTTGGATCTAAGTATGCGTAAATGATGGACGGAGTGAAGCAGCGGGATTAAAAATAAAGAATGGGCAGCAGCAGCAGCAGCAGCAGCAGCAGCAGCAGCAGCAGGATTTGGTGTGACTGGTGAAGTTGGGCGTTCCTCGTGAATTAGAATTCCAGAGGCCAGCGCCGGCAGAGGTTGTAGGCTCAGCACATACCTTCCACGTTAGTCAGTCCAGCTTGGGGTGATAGTCAGAAGGAGGGAGTGTTTAATTGTTTTGTTACCACAGACCTATATATAAAGTCTGTAACATCACCTATGTTGGTAGGCATTATGCAGCTTTGGTGACATAGGCTTCTCGCTCATTTCAGCAAATCATGTTTTGAAATGTAGGGAGGAAACAAAAGAGACAGAGGAAAGAGAGGAAAGAGAAAAAAAATTGGAAACACTGACGGCAGCTAAAAAAAAGGCTTCTACTGTGCTCGTCTACAGTGGGAGGAGATGAGAGTTGGAAACAGAGTTAGAGATGGAGAATTGAGAGTGACACAGGGGTAAAAAATAAAGAGGCAAGGAATGGTGTTAATGCTAGAGGATACACGAGCTATTGACACAAGGAAAAGATGGATGGGAAAGGGGAGAGAAACACAGAAGTGAAAGAAGAAACTCGCTGAGTGACCTTCATGATTGAAAGATGAGAAATGAGAGTGGAAGAAATTAGATGGAGGAGTGTTCTGGCAAATGTTCCAGCCGTGACCCTGAGGGAAAGTTTTATACCAAGAAGGGCAGCCCAGGGGCATGAGAACACCCCTCTCACACTACACACACAGACTTTACGTGCCTTGAAAATGTGCATAATGAAAACCCAGACTGTATTTTCTTCAAATGGAGGAGAATAATTGTTCACCCATGTGGTTCTGCAGGTGCAGCAGGTTATGTCAGAGAAACCGGGGCAAGTAGGTGTGAGGTACTCTGAAACTATTGGAGCAACTTTCAAATGATTGTGGCAGTTTAAGTCAAGGTGTCAACCTTTCTGTAGTGGAAAAATGGACTAGGACAGGCAAATGCAGATTTGAGGGAGGGAAAGAAATAAGAGAAAAGGTCACAAAAACTGAGATACAAAAACAACTAAACAGGGGCAGAGAGGAGATGTGACAAGCCTCGAATCTCAATCCCAGAGTGCGATTGTGGTCCACATGGTCCTGTGTAATTGCACATTTGCCAGCTAAATAAAGCACCATCCCATTGAGGCCACTATATTTACAACAGAGGGAGAAGTGTGTGGGAGGACGCTGCAATCAAGAGAATGACAGGCAGGAAGATGGAGCTGCAGAGAGAAGAATGAATGACTTTAAATAAGAGAGAAAAAAACAGAATGGAGGATGTGAATCAGCGGTGGTGGAGGGAATGATGGAAAGGGTACAAAACTCTTCTTACACTGGCATCTTTGTTTGTCAGCAGGGTTTCAATTAATGCTAAAATCTTCCCTCATGCTCTTCTGACAGTTTCATTCTTCAGACCCTCTTTGACTCGCTGTCATTGTCAATTACTCTCTCTCTCTCAATTACGCTCTCTCTTGCACTAATACCCATTTCTTTGGGGGAGACACCAGGGTGCCGCTGTGAATGGATTCTAATTTGCAGCCAGGTAAATGACAAGCCTTAAACTTCCCGAAATGGAACCAAAGCCTCTAAAATGGTCTGCCATAATCTGAGACAGGAAAGCTCCAGTTCTGCATCCTGCTACTTCAAACAGGCTCCCATTTTGGGCTCAGGCAGGAGATTTCTTACTGGCTGTTGGAGATTAGCTTCCTGGCTACATTCCAAACTGGCAGCATTTACCGTCCCTCCATACATAGCCGCAGGTGGAAGAAGGTTCTCCTGTTTTCCTAAATAAGCACCTCAGCCTTTCCTTCAGGTATATGTTCTTCTGGACATTCTTGATAGAAAAATCCATCGTAGATGTCTGAGTTTAGCTCAAGTCAGAGACGCTCTGTCTTTAAGCACAGGCAGCTCTGGAACAGTCTGTCAGTTTGGGTTGTGGGATTGTCTTGTGGTATTCTAGAGACCTATTTTGTCTGCAGTTGGATCTATTTTTGCCTTTAAGCAGTATGTATATGTTTGTTGGTTTTCCAAGAGAGTGGCTAGTTTTTTTTTTTCTTGCAGGTATAATCCACAGGGACAGTGATCATAAGACACACACGCGCGCACGCACACGCACACACACACACCTCAGGATGTACCAATTTGTTCTGCCCATGACGGCAGTCCACACTCTCTACATCATTTCATTTGAGCGCTTTTATTTTCATCCAAACTTTTAATTTATGAAGTTAAAGTCAGATGTCAGCTGAATTAGTCCTTCATTTATGAATGCAGAAATGAAAAATTCATACATTTTTACAAGCCAGTGGAGGGTTATTTAAGGCCAGGTGCCCTGACTTCACTCAGCCCATGAACTGTGTGGCAAAATGGTAAAACACATTTTTTTTGGTAGAGAGGTTTTAGTGAGCACACACAAAAAAAAAACTATAAAAACCTTTAGCATATGGTGAAACGGATGAATACATATGATACTTGAGAATTTAATGTTGATGACGGACGTGCAAAAAGCTATTTACCCGTTCGTGTGCCTGCTAAGTGGAAGAAGGTATACTTCACTAGCTGCTGGCACTTCTTTCTCTTTGAAGCTTTTCACTTAATTTTTCTGCTGCTTCACTGTGATTAATGGCCCCGCTCTGGCAAGTGTTAAAAGCTTCATAAAACAGTTTGAAGTTACAATACCATATGACTCCAATATAGAAATAATTATGTCCTTCTGCTGGTTTAAAGTGACATTTGCCATGCTGTATTAAATAAACAAACAGTCCCCTGGACTTTGTCCAGACCAATCTTACGCAAACCTTTAAAACCTGCTGTTATTTATTTATAATATGTGTTAGTATACAATCAAACAACTCTTCCCTTTAGTTTATTTGCAGTTCCAATGTGTTTTTAATGTTGTGCTAAATCCAAACATTCCATGATGCATAAAAAGTTGGTATTTCCTGATGTAATTGGAAATAGATTTAATGCGTCCATGTCCTCCTGTCTCCCTCAGCAGTCATGACAGCAAACCATGGATTCAACCCTCAAACCCCAAAGAAGGACAAAGTTTCTTGTCATGTCTAGCAGTACAAACACCCTGATGCTAAAATGCTTTCAAATAATGTTAGAGAGATATTCAGTCCTTTAGAGAATATATCAGAACCTTGAAGTATTTGTCACAATTCTAACTCCTGCAATGAATCAGTATCATTGTGTTTTATTTGAGTCCAGACAGGAGGAGAAGGGAAGGTAAACCAGCAGCAGTAGTTTCTTGACATTCTGCTCCATTCTTGACAGCTGGAAGCAGGATGCAGGATACAGATGCAGAAGCTGCCACCCAAAAGCCACATCAGTAAATCCATATCAGGGGTGCTGCGCCGAGACGCCTGAGACAGGATGTTAGTTAAACACAAGAGACCTTATTATTGTCCTGTGGTTTTCTGAAACAGGATTTTGGTGGCGCTATGTGGAGTAAGATTTTATACTCCTGGATCATCATGTCCTGACGTGGCTGGTAGATGTGAAAACAGGCATCTAGTGGGCATCTGGTTGTTGGTCAGGAAGCTGCAAAGAGGAGACAGGTGTCATGCAGCTGCTTTTGCTCATAAACAGACGGGGGTGTAGAAAGAAGGAGGGGGAATATTTGACGTTGCCTATAGGTCCTAAAATTTGTTAAAAATGTATAGCTGCCAAATGTGTCGGCTAAAGCAACAGTTTGACGTTTTGGGAAGTATGCATATCTTATATATATACGCTTATATACGCCTATATATATATATACTCTTTTTGTCTTTATGTCTGCATTCTAATATATATAAAGCTATACAGTTAGCTTAGCATAAAGACTGAAAATGGGGGTAAACAGCTAGCCTGGCTTTGTCCAAATGTCCTTTTCTTGTATGGATCAAACAAGATATAAAGAGTTAATTTTTGATCTTTCCCATTTATTCCTAATGACTCATTTAAAGCTGCAAAAGAGAACTTTGCTTGTTGACAGTTCCAAACAGCATCAAAGGGTAACAATTTTGCTAAAGGCACATGCGAGGCGAAGGCTGAATGCTGGTGAGTAACATATTTCTGAGTCTGAACAGTGTTTGTTAGCTGATGTTTACAGGACATTTTGCATTTCACCCTCCAGCTTTGTTTTCTACATAGTGGACACGTGTTGAAACCTTCCAGCAGCCCACATTTCACCTGATAAGACCAGTGGAGTTTGGTTGTCATTTTTCCCTTTTTAAAATTTTGCAAGAAGATTAGAGCTTTTCGTGTATGAATACCATGTTGAAATCACTTGGCATCGTTATTTGTGGTTTTCCCTTCCTTGTTTGTCTAGTCTCAACCTTGATCCTCCAAGGTCAGGTTACCAGGAGTCCATGTGCGATGGTGTTTACCGTATAAAACGTTATTGTTCGTTCTCCTCTAAACACAAAGCTTCTGTTTTGCAGCTGCACTTCCTCACTGAGGCAATAAGACTCTTTATCTCTATAGTGTCTGTAAGGAATGTGTGCAGTTGGCATTTCACAAAACAATGTCTGTACTCATCTCATGTAAATTTGGATATACAGTGTCAGACAAGAGCAAGACTCAGACACTGCATGGCTTTGTAAGGGTGTGATAGTGTGTTGTTCATTGTGTATTCCAGTATTTATTAGGCGAGTGTCTTGGCTTCATTTGTTAATTAGTGGTTCATTACAAACATTCTAGACTTGAAAATACTTTCTTTGAAGGACGGGTTCTCTGTTTTTGTGTCACACATAAAAGCACTGTCAACAGTTAAAGCGTTAACTTGTCATACAACTCCCATCATGACTATCTGAACAATCTGCTCTGTCCAAGTGTTTCATACCTCTTGTATTTTGGTAAATAATGCTGTAAACCTTTGTCAGTTGCAGGCTGTTGTTCCACATCCATCGTGAAAGGTCTCTTGCTGGAGTTAAACCCGGTGTTACAATGTGTTCACCTCAGCTGAATCCTGATCCACCTTCCAGTTGTATATTTTCCTTTAGTCTCAGTGTTCAGTATGTGGACTCTTGGTCTCTCATGAGTCAGTCTCGTTGGATGTCCTCCTGGAATTGTGTCAGCTACAGACATTTTTTGAAAGAATGGGAGGGGTGCACTGCTCATTTACACAGAAATGTAATACTATTGGTGAGTGCAGTGCTTTTCCAACTACTGTTTTTCTTGCATTTAATATGCGTCTGTATGGCATTTCCATAGTGTCCCTGAGACTGTCTGTCGGCCTACTATGCATGGTGGTGGTGGATGTCAGGGTGGAGAATGCATTCCTCATAATTATTTTCACCAGTTCCCCAGTTCAACCGTTGATTATTTACTAATCTAATTTGTAATAAATATAAATATCCTCCAGAGCAGGGGCAGGAAAGTTAAAAGAGTTTGTTTTACAGCAATTCCAGTGGAAAAGAAGAATCAAAGTAACTTCTCAAACCTCCCCAGCAACACAGTCCGCTTCTCTGCTTTCTGTTCAAAACCAATAAGTGGTAAATGACTTCAAAGAGGAAGAGCAAGAGAGCATCAGCAAAATGCATTCATTAGCCTGTGTTTATAACCTAGCACTGAACATTTGTCTAGTTTTTTTTTTTCATTAGTTTTAGTGGGAGTGTATGTATGAGTGAGAGAGAGAGAGAAAAAGAGAGAAAGAGAGTGAGTGATTGCATATTTTTGGGGTTGATGTTTCCGAACATCTCAAGGACATCATTCGTGCTCTCAGGAGCCTTAAGCAGCAATATTTGGTCTTATTTTTACACACAGCCACATCATTCTAAAGAGGTGGAGTTGTGTGTGTTGTGTCTGCAATAATTTGTGTTCAGTCTTGTGTTTGTACACTCTCGTGTCAGCTGGGTATGTGTGTGATGTGTGACTTTACATATGCCCGCATGCCTGCGTATATAAATACTATTTTCTGCTGTTTATTTTTGTAATTCCTTGCTGCGCATTTCTACCCTGACATTTAACTACCAAATGTTTTCTTTCTCCTTGTGGCTTGTTTCATCATTGTGATTTTAGACCTTGAGGTCCAGAGAGAGAGAGAAAACAATTTAACTATCCTTAGAGAAACATTTTCACTTCCCAGCTTAATGTGATGTAATGTCTGAAAACATGTAGAAAAAGAGACAAATATGTTATTCCAAACATTTTTTTCCATGTTCATTGACTTGTATCAACCTAGTTTCTGGTCTCTGCAATGACCAAGCTTCACATAACCACTGTTTCTCCAAATATGGTGAATATTCACTTAGCTTTATATCATACTATTATTCATCTGCTTTGTTTTCATTACAGCGGCATTGCCCTTCATCATTATGACTATCGTATTCAAGCCATATCAAAGGGGTGTTTACTGTGACGACGAGAGCATCAAGTACCCCCTAAAACCAGACACCATCACCCATGGCATGCTGGCAGCCGTCACCATATCCTGCACTGTCATCATTGTGAGTTTCACTGAGAGCATCAGTCTCCTTTCTTTTATCACAGGGAGTTTTAGTCCTTCTGACCTCAGTAAAGCCAAAATCATGGAATGTTTATAGGATTTCAAGCATTTAACTCTATGCTGTGGTATTTGCTCTGATGCAAAAAAATCGAAAAGATTGCACCCAAGTCTGGAAAAAAAAACCCTGTCATTGTTCTCCTTCTTCCCTCAGATCTCTTCTGGAGAGGCTTATCTGGTTTACAGCAAGAGGATTTACTCTAATTCAGATTTCAACCAGTATGTGGCTGCACTCTACAAGGTAGTGGGCACCTTCTTATTTGGAGCAGCTGTCAGCCAGTCACTGACAGACCTTGCCAAGTTCACTATCGGCCGCCCGAGACCTAACTTCTTGGCTGTGTGTGGCCCCAAGATCTGCAAGGGATACATGCAGATGATCAACTGCACAGGCAAACCAGAGGACGTCACAGAGTCTAGGTAAGAGGAGAAGAACTGGGTGTTATACTTGGAAGATTGTGCTCAGAGCAGAAAAGATGAAATTGATGATTAATTAGGACCTCTAATTATCACACACCAGAAAAGAGAAAGTGAGACATTGTTTGATATTGTCTGGGGATTCAAATTCACCTAACACATTTTACATTACAGTGACACAAATGAGATTCCATAGTATAAAATATAATACAGTAACATTTGAGTCTTTGTCTTTTCTAGATTGTCCTTCTACTCTGGTCACTCCTCTTTTGGAATGTACTGCATGCTCTTCCTTGCAGTAAGTACAGCGCATGAGCTTCAATTCATTACTCAGTGCCCTAAAACGCAATGGAAATATCAATGGAAATATCTCCATACAAATATCTCACTGTGACTCAGGCATAACAATCCCAAGATGGGCTCATCTGAGAACAGGCTTATGTATTTGGATCTGTGCTCAGGGGCTAATTGTTGAGAAGATGAAAAGACTCACTGAGCCAGTTTGTGCCTGTGGACACAAAAAGGACAAGGCAAGAGTTCAGAGGAAGAATGTGGATAGTGAAAGAAATGATCTGGAGGCTTCTGCTGCCTTTTTCCCAGCAATGATGAAGGCAAAGCACGTGCTGTGTTCTGTCTTCCAGGTCTGTCCAGTTCATTACCCTTGGCCTCATCCTTTTCTGTTAAAATCCTGTTTCAAGAGGCCGAGCAAAGCAACATTGTTCAGTTCAAAGACAATTAAATTTCAAAGAGCAAGCAGAATATCTCCAGCTTGTGTCAAATTCTGTCAGTGGTTCAGTCTGCAGTCTGTGTTTGGCTAGGCAAACACTGCAAACAAATAGAGCTAAGCTGTGATATCCAGCCTGAGTCCTGTGTTGCTGAAAAAGTGTCCGGTAGCGTTCAGTGCAGAGTGTGGCAGGGGGACTGTAGTGTGATGCCAAGTTTTGCACCTCCAACAGTAACCTAGCAGAAGCCCAGTGAAGTCTGTACTGTTGCCAGGTTCATAATTTTTTGGCATCAGCTGCTTTCCAGTAAAAAAGGGGGTTTCAGTCCATAGTCGACATAAATTAGCCTCCTACTCAACACTTTTTTACAGTTAAATCCAATTAGAGGCTTATCAGCCACTGTTTCTGCATTACAGAGACACACGCTCAGGCTCTGAATATATAGACTTTTTTTAGACTTTTTTATCATTGGTGTTTGGAGATATCATTTACCCTGAAACCAAATAGTACACCAGACTTTCTGTTTAAGCAGATATGGAGATTAAACTGCAGCATTACTTCACTGTTTTGTCAGTATGTACAGATATATAATATTATGTCACTACAAATGGATGCTGATCTCTCTCTTTTCTTCCTTTTTCCCATCATCCCCAAACCAACCACTACCCCCTGCTCTTCTTCCACTCTATTCCCCACTCCAGCTATATGTGCAGGCGAGGCTCGTGGCTAAGTGGGCCAGACTCCTCCGGCCCACCATCCAGTTCTTCCTGGTGGCCTTCGCGGTATACGTGGGTTACACCCGAGTCTCTGATTACAAGCACCACTGGAGCGACGTGCTGGTGGGGCTGCTGCAGGGAGCGCTTGTTGCTGTACTCAATGTGGGTCTCCAAGGCAACTTCATTCAAGGAAAACACAGCAATATTTAATAATTTTCTACATGATACTTCCATGTTGTAGGACAGTCAGAACTTCCCCCAGAATGATGTGCAGAAACTTCATTGATCTGGTATCAAATCCTGAGCTGCTCTAAACACTTAATAGTCCATTTGTGGCAATTTACACTTTTTAAATACAGAAAAATGGAACGGCTTTTATCTAAAACACTGACTCACGCTCATATATAGAGCCTTTAAAAAAATTTATGACATTTCATTTTCTGTGAAACATTTCCAGCTTTATACCTGTTGACATCTTAGCTTTGAGTCTTACTCCTGTGGTTTCAGGCTTTAGGAAAACCAAACATGGGCGGCACTGTCCAGATCACGAGAATGACGTTTAATGGAAATCTCACCGTTAACGATACTCCCTTCAAAGCAGAACAGCTGCTGATGAATCCGTATTTCAGCCTTATTTCATTTTCACAGTCAAAATTTGTATGAACAGGAAGTGTGAGGGGAGTGAAGTGTGACACATCAGCAGAGTGCGACTTGATACAAACCCGCACACACTTAAGCTGGCAGGTTCTCAGGCAATAAGTCCATTCTCCTCACTTCATGCAGCTGGGCTTCTTTATTGTTTGGCCACTTCCCTGTTTTGATTGAACCACTGTCAGCACCGCCTTGTGGAAATTCTGGAGTTGGTAGAGTGTGTGTTTGTGCATGTGTGTGTGTCCACATATGATTAATTGGGAAGTGAGCCCACGCCTTTGGCCTTCACAGCGCTGTGCGCAATTAGAGACCCTCCTGGGCATAGTGTTTTATGGCCTACAGGGGTTGTGCCTGCTCTCTGTGTGTTCCTCTCAGATGTGCATGAGTGTGTACGTGTTAGTGTGTCACTTAACAGCTGTGCACAGACCTGTCCAGACATATGTAATCACAGTTTCCAGCACTGCCCTTACCTCCACTGTATCCCTCACATGCTGACACTCCAATCTATGTGGGAAAAAATATCCTTTAAGTGACTAACACTTACCTCTCCTTTCCTCTCCTCTCCTCTGCAGGTGCGCTTTGTGTCAGACTTCTTTAAGAAGCGTCCTCCACGTTGCACTAGGCAAGACGCGGCTGATAGCGAAGAGCCAGAGAGAAAACCCAGCCTGCAGATTGCAGACTCCGAGCACACCAACCATTACAACTACCACCACAGTCCAGGACCTGTGTGATAGGGGGCTGACGCTGGGGAACAAAGGCTGCAGCCTGCAGGCCCCAAACCTGTGTGATAGGGTCCAACCCAGGGGCTTCACCCTTGATTATGCAGTGGACAGTGTTTAGTTTAGGGAATAACCTTGATCACCTGCAGCCTTGACTCTGTAGGCTGTTCACTGCAGACTCCAGAAGGTAAGTAAGAAGTTCGTTGAGTATGAAATGTTAAATTTTGGAGTCTGCAAGCAGCCCTTTGAATTTATGAAAGAAGTGAAGTTAGGGATCTGGTCTGTAGCTTGTAGCCTCCAAGCCCCCAGCTCCTTCCCCACATGTCAACCACTCACACCCTGCCTGCTCCCCAACCACTGGACTGACTGAAGGGGCTGCGTCCCATTGCCAGGTCTCTGAGCCCCCTCTCAAAGATGCCATAATGACCTCCTTTTCTCCTGTAAGAGAGAGAGGAGCACTTTATTTTTAAGACGTTGTTGATGTTGAAGTGTATTTGCTCAAAGCTGCAATAAGCGCAAAACTCCTAACTACAGCAGCCAAATTATGATATACCGTTAAGTGCTTAAGTGCTTGTGGCTAATGTGTTAGCAAACAAGTAACACAGCAGAAGCAGAGAAGCATGTGCATGCCCACTTTTCTGGCCATCTGATGAATGTAAGTCTGATAGTTACTTTGTGTTAATGCCTGTCTTAGCCCACCAACTGGCTCTCTTTGGTTTGGTAAAACTTTCACTTACTTTACCAGCCACTCGTTGAATTAAGCAGGATGTAGTGTTTCTAAGGCTGTGTTTGCAGAGAACTGCTGACCACAGTTTTATATGATGTGCCAGTAAGAGCGGTTGGATTTCCGTGAACCAAAACAACAATCTGGATGAGCCTGAAAAATGCAGTGCTTTGGGATGGAAAGATCTGGGTATTGATTCACAGTGGGACTGGAAGTAGTGGCAACTCCTTTTACATTAACGTCAAATATGTTGCTTAATGAAGCTTTAATGTGTTTTGTATTTTTTTAATTTCCGTATGCAGAGAAGTTCATTTATAGTGCACCTTAAGCTGGTTTCATACCATTAAACTGTTACAAATCATAACAAATTGTTTAAAATTTGAAATCAGTTCACAATAGATGAGCTAATTTTCTCCATATATCAAGGCTCACAGACTAAAAAGCTGCTTTGAAGGGAGATGCATTCATACTTAACCAACATGCAGAACCGTAAACAACATACAGAGATAAATACTTTGAGCTGAAACATCCCTACTAGCTGCCCTAACTGCCACACAAACAGGTCTGGGAATCTACTATGAGAAACAATAAGATGTTTTGAATGTGACTATACAGGTTTTCCGTTCCTGGTGACTCACTATTTAGATCAAGTCTGATTCGCTAGTACCAGAATTTTCAACTCACAGCAGTTATTCTGTCCTTTAGTTACTGCCATGTTGTATCTCTGCCCAATTGTTTCTGGACGAGTGTCTGGCTTATCTGTGGCGTATAGGACATAACAGTCCTTCAGGGCAGACTATGACTAGAATGGGTCAGATTCACCCTTAACAGAGAGAGATGCTTTTCTAAAATGTATAGTTTGTGATTGATTCATGTTTCCCCTGTGTTAAATGGACTGCAGAGGTAGAGACCATTGATGCAGATAATGTTAAGTTCTGTTGGACTTTATGCATAGTACCACTACTATAATGCCAATCAAATGTTAAGAAATTTGGCCTCTATTTTGTTTCTGTTTTTTTCCCTTTGTTTTAATTTGTTTTTGTGTTATTATGTTTTCCTTTCTCAAATAATAGTAATCAAAGAAGGATGCGACAACCATTTTGAAAATGGTGTTTAATTTATTTTAAATATAAGAAGTTCTTTATTAACTCTGATAAGTTTGGAATTGCCAGCGCTGTTAAAGTTTTTGTGCAATCACCCCTGCTTGCCACTATGAGCCACAAATACTGTACTATGTACTATCTACTTATGCTATGAGACATGTTTCATGCTCTGTGAAGGATGTGTATAAATACGCTTGTACGTTTCTTTTTTTTTTCACTTTGGTAAGTTTTAATTTCACCTGTACAGTGTACTTTGGCCAATGCCTTCACAGACTGGTGCCTATTGGAGCTGCCTCACAAACGGATCCAATTCCAGGTCCAAACATAAGCCAGATTCCTTGGCAGAGCTTTTAAAGGGATGTTGTAATGATAAAGTGTTACAAACCCAGCTATGTTTTTGAAGCAAGTAACACAGCTCCATTCCCACTTCAAAGAATCGTCTATGTTCCTTTTCCCTTTCCTGTGTTGATAGATGGGGTTAATTTGTGAATAAGGTCTCCTGTACAGTTCTTGTACTGCATGCAGACCCCTGGGGGACAGACAGCAGATCAGACAGAGCTCAGATTTGATAGGGGGAGGGACAGGAAGACAGAGAGAATCTCACCTGGTAGTGATTTGGAGGCCCTGAAGCTGAGCTTGGTCAAGGGAGAGGCGGGGTGCTTTAGGAGTGGATGTGTGGGGTATCCCATGGTGAACCTTGGTCCCTGGGGACCTTCTACACATTTAAAACACAGATTTACAACAACAAAACAGCTGGAACTGGTTGCGGCGAAGTGCCATACAAGCCCACTCCCCTGCTCCCTACATCTAAATCATCTGTGCGTTACAGCAGCCAGACTAATAGCCCAAAATGAGGATGAGGATGTAGAAACGTCATAGTATTTGATCTCCCTCCAGTTTTGTGGAAACCAAGGCTCTCAGCTGGTAATGTGGCTCCATGTGTTTTTATGCTTTACTGGATTAGTGCTTTAGAATGGGCACTGGTTGGCCAATCTTTTTATGTGTTATGTTTTATGTTTATACGACAACTTGTAGATATGGTTCATGTCGTTTTTGTTTATACACTATAGTATCTAAGTCTCTAAAACAGAGAATTTTAAATAAATATATAATCTGCATTCAATTATAATGTTTTATTTACATTTAATGTCACTGATTTTATGATGCAATTATGCTGGGCTTTCTAAACTGCTGATATAAATATTTGAAGCACAATACATTTAATGTCTTCTGGCACTTGATGGTGGTGATGGGTAACACATGTCGTGCAGAAAGGAACTTTTCCCCTTTTGAGGCCACAGATGATGAAATGATTGAAAAGAAATGACATTAACTACATTATTGCAGCATCACGATTTCAAAATGTTCTCAACAGTGTTCACTGTAATCTTAATTGGAAGCAATTTGTCATTGGAATGATGCAAAATGAAAATTCTTCAGCTCAGGTCACGAGGTCAACACACAAATTAAGTTTTGTAACAAGGCCACTCAGTACTCTTTATATGGAAATGGTGAATCCACCCCGATGGCATGTAGCAGCTGGTCAGAAACCCGATAGCAGTTCAGTTTGCTGACTTGATGATGGTCAGGTAAAGCATGGTATCCCATATAAAAAGGAAATCCTTTACTCAGGTTTATCCCATTTGAATTAGGGGAGGTGGTGTTGTTGTATGGCAATGGATGGATTCAGGAGGGGTTAATCAAGACTCCGCTGCTGCTTCAGTGTGTCCATGATGGAGAATGGAATGCTCCACAAAAATAAACACATATATTTATAACAAAATAAACACTGGACCCGCTGGGACATTTGTGGGAGTTTTGTTGGAAGCAGTATTGAAAACCACTGTCATCCCTCATTTGAAACAATATTACTCACTCGCGTGTTGTGAAAGTTGTGCGTACGTAGGGCTATATTTTACTGTGGTGTCAAAACAACTGGGAATGGAAAACATTAAGGTATTTTATTTACATGAGTATTTAGCCATTTACCCTCTTATTCAGAGCAATTTACTGTATGCGAGTTTTCAGCTATGTCATTAATTTCTCCAGAGATGCATTATATTCTCTTGAATGCATTATCCTTAAGGCTGTATGGTAAATGTGCCTTGTTATATAATCAGATGTGGTCTCTACGGTAACCAGGGCATTTCTGAGTTCACAAAACAGAGTATCTGCCTGTGGTTGTAGGTGGTGAGACACTGAACAGAATTATCAAGCACATACATCAGATCTACTATGTGCCAGAGGAGTTAATGAGGCAGATGAAATAGATACTCTCCCTGGAGCAGATAGCTGGATTCCTATGGCTTTACATTATTTTCATAACTGGACACCAAACCATCAGCATGATATGAATCAAGGTGGAATTTTGGAACAACAAACATAAAATATTGTCCCGCACACTTAATGATAGTAGTATTTCATGAAAGGCTGCTGACAAGTGTCAACACAAACACAGCAAATAGATCATTCCTTAGAAACCATCACAAATCATGAATGGTCCAGTCCACAGGGATGGAATTCTGTGAATGACCGGGAGCCTGGTGAGAAGTGGCTCTCGAGATGAGCGGTTTTGGGAAAACCTCAGCATTGAAAGCAGTAAAGCATGACAGAAAAGGCAAGGTTGCCAGTATTTTGATGCTGCGGTAGACGACGCTGGATGTTATTTGACCGTTCAGCCTGCTTTGGTCAGTGTCCCTGTGGGTGACGACCATATGGTTTCAAATCGGAATTTCAGGACCAGAAACAGTAGCAAACACTGAATATGGGACAGAGTCGCTGCTAGAAATAATCGGATCCGTAATATATCAGCTTATTACAACTGACCTTGGATTTTTAAACAGTGAATATTTGTAATCTCTGCCATGTTGCAGCCTCATCCAATTCACCTCTAATGTGGAATTCATTTTTTCTAGGCCTCACTGTAAAGCAGAGTAAGATTGCCTCAGATAGGAAACTGTAGGAGGGAGGTAGTCTAAAACTGAAACAGACATGGAAGAGTGCTGAACTGGTTTACAGGCTTAGATGTGGATAAATGGGAGACACAGGAATGGTCTTGTTCTTCAATCTGTGTTAAATTTAAGTTTATTATTTTGTGGTCTTGACTGAGCTGGAACTGTTTACATCCCATTTTCAGCACTAGAAGGGGGGGACTGTTTCTGCAAAAGTCCCACTGTAACACAGACAGGTCAGTAGTGCTGCATAAGAAACTCCTGGTGCTTCTGAGCATCTGTAGGACATACTTTCACTTATTGAATAACAGGAGAGTGTAAATGAAAATCATAGCTTCTCAGTTGAGTTGAGTGGACTGAAACCAACAGCGTAGTCATTTCCTCTGTTTTCATGTGAAGATTTGAGTGAGGGAGGGAAGATTTTGTTAAGATTAAACTCAAATGTGAGCAGTGTCAGGGGCAGATTTCCTGAATCAGTAACCCTGTATATGTTCCATGTATGTTATTTGAGTATTGCATTGATTCAGAGGTGTTACAGAGAGCAGCTTCTCTTACTTTCTCATGCTGGAGGCCAGCTAAGACATTTTTAGCCTGGCGCTGTATTCTAGCAATTAAAATGCCTCCAGAAATGAGCAGCTAGTCTCTGTTGTTTTTCTCTTCCCATTATAGACAGTAGCTTGTCTTCCTGCTCCAAAGCCAAAAGCAGTGCTTCTGCAAAGAGACACATTAATTAACCCCCTCTCCAGCCCACATGCAAACATGCGCACACTCCCACATATCCAATTTATTAATGCAGCTTCATCAGCCAGTGTCATGACCTTGTGTAATTTGAAATAATAGTGTGAATATGTTATTTTATCATTAAGCCCGCAAGACTCAAATCCAAGGAGCAGTCTGCTCTAACTGTGCTGAGGAAATTATCTTATATTCAATAGTTTTAGCATTTCTGCTTTAAAGTGCTAGTGTGGTCAATGTGTTAGTCACATAGGTTGCATTTCAACAAGGCAGCTACTATTGATCTAACAATTATTTTGACCCAAATTCCTATTTTCTGTCTCATTTTTTTCCTGCCCACAAGTCTTTATTTCACCACACCTGGTTTGTAGTTAATTGTGCTCACATGTTTTTGCATGTTTCTTGTTGAATGTTTTTTTGCTTCAATAATCACGGATGACAGAGCAGAATGACCACACACCTGTGATTAGTTTTAGAACATCTCCTTTCCATCCAGCAATTGGTTGGTTAAAAATATAATTTCTCCCGTTGAACTCTGCTGTGGAGACGGAGAGAAATGAGGATGAGAAGTCTGGTGACCATGATAATGACCTGTGAGTGCTACTACATTGGCGGTTCCTCAGGAGCAACATGGGCTTACTGGCTTGTTAACCAGGATTAGTTTTATCTCATTAAAATGACCTTCTTTTTCATCCTATTTGCAAATGTTGATTTGCAATAAGCATCCGGATTAGAACTCATCAAGGGTCCATCGTGTGTAGTTTCTGGGGCCCAAAAGCTCTTGTGTAGTGTTGTCATGCACACTTGATTGCTGATAAAGTGAAAATGATGATAGAAGGATTCTTCAGAAATAAGCTCTTTGTCATATTGTTAGAGATTCAGTTCGACAATCATCACTTACAAATAAGGTTGTCATAACTTCACTAGTGATGAGTACAGTAAAGCTTCATTTTGATCCCTCTGATCCCCAAACGTTTAATTTGCTTTGCTTGTATTTAGCCCCATAAGGTAATTGTCGGATGTCGAGTTGTGTCCATCTGAGCTCCTTCATGAAGACTCCACAACAAGCTCACTACATGATGTAGGAATTATATCTCCCAGCTGTCCTGGGAGAAATTCATCTTCTCAGAGGAGGAGGAGGGGGAGGTTTCTTAGGAGGTAAATGACATTTTCTCTATTCATCACACACTTTGCCAACTGAGCTCTGACCAGGATAAATGACTCAAGACAAGGTTCCTGAGAGAAATATGTAAGTAAACAACTCTTTAATTGAAACCAATGACAGTGTTTCCTATTACAGGCTGTATGATGAGGTTTCATGTGATGAGTTATCTAGATCTGATTTTAATTTGTGTTTTTGGCATTTAGCTAATGGTCTCATCTGGAGCACCACAACAATCTCAGCAAGTAGTACTTCACTGTCTGAAGAAAAGATTTTTAACCATTAAGCCACATCACCAACTGTCATTTATGTGAAACCAGGAATTACACTGATCACGACTGTAACAATTTAGTTCATCTCTAGAGTAATGTTAATTTTCTACAGATAGGCTGAGTTCTAACTCATAAATGCGCAGTCAGTGTTATTTTGCAGATCTTTCACTCTCACTAGCAATGACCTACTGGAAAGAAAGCAGCAGTGAGGAAAAGGTAGTGAGGCAAGAGAAGCTTTTGGCTGTAGCAGAGGTGGTCGTAAACAGTGTGAGGAGGTATCTGAAGCTCTCTAGTCTCCAGCTTCCAGTCTCCAGTCTCTTGGCCTTTACATGTTGTCTTGGACAGCAGTTCTGTGCACAGGGGCCCGGCTGTAGGGGCCTTGCTGGATAATGGCATATTTCTTTCACACAGCCTGGGGGGAGAGAGAGCCAGAGAGAGAGAGCAGAAGCAGCTTATCTGGCTGCTAGCCATCCTTGCCACCACCACCGGTGACCCTGATGAGGGATTTATATTTTTATATATTTACACACACCATTCCTCTCACCTCGGCCAGGGGCTTCATGTCATTCCCCCTCGTCCCTGCAAGTCATGCAAAACTTTACAGATTAATGGTCGAGGAGAAAACGTGTCCCGCTGTGGAACTGTAGTGACACAGAGAGGTAAACAAACCTTGGATACGTCGCTAGAAGCCATGTGTGACAGGGCCTCTGTTGGGAAACAGCTGAATCTCCTGTTTCAGGCTGGAATGATGTCATACCGAAGGGAACAGCACCGTGTAGTAGAGGCCACGTTGGTGAATTCAGGCTGTAGTTATTAATTCACAAGAATGATAATCAAAGAAAGGTGGAGTTTTGTTTTTGTGTTGTATGTTTACACAAGAGAAATGGCATACAGTGACATACTGTAAAGAACTCATGCATGGATTTGTGCAGAGACCACCCATCTCAACAGCCAAAGATGATGTGTGTGTCTCTCACACAGCTAAGTTCCAGTATTTAACCCAAGACATTTTTATAGTGCTGTCATGTCATGTTTAAGTTGTGTATTATCTTACGGGTCCAGAGAAGAGATACAAGCCTAGCATAACGTGTGTGTGGATTTAACCCATCGGCAGGCTAAACACATACAATTCAAACCCTCTAACTCAGCATTTGCACAGTGTGGGGATGGTAATTCACAAACACCAATGTATTTTTTTAAATGACACTTTAATTTTTTGTGGAACACAAACTAAACGGTGTGACTTACTACTACTAAATCAGCTACAATCAGTACATAATAATTCACCCCCAGTGGGATACCAGGCTGTAGTATGTCATTCTGAACTTGTCATTTAACACTGCTGTTTACATTATTACTCCAAATGTGGTCTTGTGACAACATAGTTTGGTGCTGATGATAAATCCCAGAGCTCTGTGGGAACTTGCTTTAGGCCTCTCAATTTTGTTTCTACTGTATGTGCTAGTTAGACAGTCTTCAACAATAGATACAGTAGGGCCAGAAACAGAATCAGGACTCTGTCTACAAAAGCACATTAAATCAGTTTTTTCTTTCTTTCTTTCTTTCTTTCTTTAGATAGTCAATAGATGATTTTTAATCCTAACCACAATGGGGTTAAAATAGACTTTTCTCTTATTGTGTAGATGTTGCCCATGTATCTGTAGCAGAAAGAGAAGGACCTCAAGGGGAAGTGGGAGGCCTGGGTCTGCTCAACAGCCAGCTGGCCTCCCCTGGAAAATACAAGATGCCTTCCTGTGCCAGAAGTCTGCAAAACAGGAGGGAGTAGTGAATGAAAGAAGGGAAAATGTTAGTGTAGATGCTGCCGGCCAAGAAAGTGAAGGAGAAGACGGTTCATATTCATAAAATTCAACAATCCTATGAAAAGGAGAAAGTGAAAGGGGAAATTAAAGAAAGAAACTTTCTTCGATTTGACCTTTTTTCACTTCCTAAGAAGCAGCACTTAGGAAGTTTTAAAAGAAAAAGTATACAGTATAATTTGGGGGGACTTGTTCTCTACACAAAATTTCTGGGTTGTTTTTTTTTTGTTTGTTTGTTTGTTTTGCTAATGTGGCTAATGTAATTTGACAATAAACAAAAGCTTAACATGAAGGAGCTTGAAAGACGGGGTAGATGAGTAGATGTTCTGACAGGCCCGGTTCTTATGAACCACTCAGCACTTTAAGATCTCTACAGGTAGTCTACAATTTAATGACTAAAGACTGGACCCCTGCAGAGAGGAAAGCTGTAGTTCTGCTTGGGGGAACACTATATTGTTTTACTTAAGATTTTCTTAAAATGATAAAAGGCAGGTGACTTGATGCAGTCAGCAATAGGCCTATAACTTATAACATTTTCAGTCATAACCTATTTGGTAGTTTGAGGGTCAAAATAGAAATAGGCAGAATGGATTTGGTTGGAAAGTTTAGGCTGCATGTTTAGAATGAATGTTTAGGGTATAACTTTTGTTTTAACAAAATTTTTTCTACAAGTTACAGATCTTTTGAAGTCATTTAAATCATCATATTATTTATAACGCTGGGAAACAATGCCATTACTCTTAACCACAACCTTCACCATCTTAACAATCTCATCACCACAACTACACACACATTAATTAATGAACCTGCACCTTTTAGGGGAAGATTCCTGTTCATCATTTCCTCATTGACACTCTGAAATTTATAGTGTGGTGGTGCCACCGTGTGGTACAAATGTATAATTGCAGGCTGATGCCGGAAAATGGCGACAACAGAATTTCAGCGTAGAGCAATGTTTCTGACACTAACACTAACGACAACAGACAACTAGCTGTCAGTGAGCCACTAGAAATGATCCTTAGTTTATTACGTGTGGACGGGGTGTCGGTTTGATTTTCAGATCTGATTTTGTGTGAAAATGCTGAGCAGCAGGTAACGTGGAAGTTCCTCCTGAAAAACAGGTTGTACCGAGATTTGAACTCTAATCACTGGATTAATAATCACGATTTCTGCTTTTACACAACCACCCTTTCACCCTCACATGGAACACGATTTAATCAGGTATGTTAGCATACAGCATTGACCATGACTTATTAATTAAAGTGCAAACAATGCATATACGTCTTGTTATAATTCTCCTTTTGACCAGCAGGTGGCAGTATGATGCAGTCTTCTTTTCGACTAGAAGCGTACAACCCCACTGGAGACTCGGCAACAACGCAGTACTTGCGTCTGGAAATGGGAGTTTGTCTGGAAGGCAGGTGTCAATATATTGAATAACTTTATGTCAGCTGTTTTCTGCTTATATCCGCAACAATGAAATCATTCCATTATTTAACAGCTTGATTTTTTTTCTTTGCAGTTTGTAAATATTTATATCCCAAAGTGCTACATGTTTATTTTAAAGAAAGGTTTGTATTCCTTGTGTTTTGTCAACCATAAACGTGCTATCTACTAACTTTTGTTCATCTCTGTTATTAATGTTATTTCATAAGAGAAGTCATATTTTTTTTATGATGGTTGGCCTCATTTTGGAGCCAGACTATAAACATCCAACTGATTGTTTCTCTCCCTACCACATCCCTTGTCCTCCTTTGCATGAAAAATTAATTTATATGTTCTCCTTCCTATTTAAAGTGCTTAAACACACAAATTAACACCTGACCCGTGCTCTCTAGCTTGCCAGCACTCATGTAAAGTGGAGACCTGTGGCAGTGACTGCACACTTTTTGCAAGAGTGCATCACTCCACTGTGTGAGATGAGTGACAGCACATGCAAAGTGCTGTCAGTAGCATTTGCAAGTCAATACTCAGATTTAACCGCTTCACTCTCCACTCAGTGCGAATCGACTGCCTGAATTCCAAATCACCCTCTGAAAAGATGCTCTTTTCCTCACTTGGCCCTTTAAAAGACACAGCCAAATATGAGACTATGAACCATCACGTTGACCTTGTTTAGGAAATCCACTAGCACATGTGGAGTTATCTTTTTTCAACAAGACACCCTGAGGAAACTCTATTTTCTAAAAAGTCTTCTTGCTTCATCATTGCCTCTGTGAGCATACAGTGCAATTATGGATTTCATGGCCAAGTTGTGCAACCTAGCACATTCACAGATATTTGGGAAAGTCAAAAGGAGATTTTATTTCCACCTCACTGCAGAGGGATACAAATCACTCCTTTGTTCTGTGTAATAAAGAAAAGAGACTGGAGGAGACTTTTGAGTGGGGAAACAATGTTACACCACAGCACTGGAATTCCTAAGTTCCCAGATACACATGCCTGTGGGCGTAAATGTGTCAGCGTCTGTTTTATGTGTGCATACGTGTGCGTATGTGTGTCACAGAGGGTATTTATTTGTATCTGCCTGCAAGGAGAAGAGGAGGTGTGTGTGTGTGTGTGTGTGTGTGTGTGTGTGTGTGTGTGTGTGTGTGTGTGTGTGTGTGTGTGTGTGTGTGAGAGAGACTGTGTGTGTGACTGTGTGTGCTTGTGTGCATGTGAGCATGGCTGCTGCTGATGTGGGTCATTACCCCTTCTTTCCCCCAGGGGCCATGGAGCAGGAGAGGACAGAAGGGGAGGGGGATGGATGGAGGGTTGGGGGCAAAGGGGGGATGGGGGGAGTGGGAAAATGGAGGGTGGTGGAGGGAGTGCGAGGAGGTGGGAGGGGTTGGCATTGTGTGTGCGTGTGTGTGTGTGTGTGTGTGTGTGTGTGTGTGTGTGTGTGTGTGTGTGTGCATGTGTGTGTGTGTGTGTGCTGTGTTGAGGGTGGTGTCCCAGAGGAGTAGAGACCAATAAATCACTGTGCCGTCTCTGTGCTGACACCCAGCTTGTCTGATGAGGGACAGGGAAAGGGTGGGGGCAAAGTAAGGCAGCGAGAGGGTATGAAGGAGGCGGTGGGGGGTGATTGGGGGGGGTGTCACCATCCTGACAACAGTGTGGCCTTGTCTTCATGTCACTCAAGCCCACGCTGGGCAGGAGCCATTCTCGTCCTATCCCAAATCCACTGGGGAAAATGGGAAGAGGTTGGTGAGCCTGGGAAGGGTGGGGAGTAAATAGGGATACCACAAAACTAAATGTTCATGATGACCCCCCCACACACACACACACAAAGCACCTTCCTCCAATATCATCTTTTTCTCCATGGGATGCAATTTTTTACAGAGGAGCTCTGTCAGCTGGTGAGTTGAACAAAGTTGAACGAAAGGTAAACGGCCCTCCAATGTAACTTCTAAGGAAGTCAGTTTGATTCCTGTAAGATCAGTCTGTGATTTGCCTCATTTTCCCAAAATCTCAATAATCTAAGAAAAGGGGATTAAACTTGTTGCATTCAGATACATGTAAGTCTACTGTGTGCAGATAGAATGAGGGAATGTAGGAACAGTACTTAAATGCAACATCTGTTGGTTCCAGTGCATTCTGGTCTGTAGAAGTTATACTGAAATTGAAGAAACCGGTTTCCCTGCTGTGTGTATGGTGGATTCCTACCGGTATGCCAGTTGCAAAATTGTGGGTCTGCAAGGAAGGATGCCTTCCCCTCTTTGATTCTGAAGGACTGTCTCCAATACCCGATGTTTGCCATTTGTGTTTTACATAGCTGAACATTTTTTGCCATCAAATTGTGTTGTACAAGGAGCTCTAGTGCTCTGAAGTGATGTGAGGTCATCTAGATTTGGCCTTTCATCACTGGAATTAAAAATTCTGAACAGAACAACAAGGAGGGGCAAAGAAATGCTTTGAACCTCAGCAGCACCATCCATTTTGATGTCATTCAAGTTATTTCAGTTATTTAGAGAGCCTCTGTCCTACACAGCTTTGTTTTTGGATTTCAAGTATTTAAACCCACAACTACCTGGGTCCAGGGAGAATATACCAGACAGGAGAAGTTTATTAATCCAAGCAAAGCATTGTAATAACCGTTCTTATCATGCTACCTTCCAGTAAACAAAAGAAGAGCGTAAGACCTGATGGTTCATTGTCTCAACAGGATGTCTCTGGAGCAGACCTTATCCATTGTTAGTGGGGCATCATTTAGTGGCAATATCAAACTCACAGTTTGACACTGATATTGCTGTTGGCAACCACAAAGGAGTGAGTTGGTCTGAGGTTTTGTGGGAAGTGAGCTTGTTTCCATCACTTCATTCATCAGAACCACTCCCTCTTGATGTTTTGCTTTTTGGTGATAATTTGCCCTCTGTATGGATAACCGGTGTGTTGGTTTTCACTGCTGCTCTCTCCCCTTGCCTTAAGTTGTGATTAGAAAGGGATGATGCTGCTCCCTCAGGCACTTTCCACTGTTTTGCCCTTTGAGACAGGTGTGTGTAGGTGAGGACGTGTTTATTTACACTCAGCATACTTGCATTTGACAGAATTATCTCTTTACAACCTCACACGGCTGAGCTAAAACCAGAAGCTCCTGTAGCATTGCAAGCACTGTGTCCTCTCCCATTGTGGGGCCACTTTGATGTCCCGTAGCTCTGAGCCGCTGTGGAAGAGAGAAGGGCACTGTGGACCTGGTGTATTTAATCACTGGAGCTCAGCCAACACACACACACACACACTCACAAACACACATACACCTAGGCCACTCCTTCATCTGACCTGCCAATAGCAATAATATGTGTCCTTCACTTATCATTTTCTATCATCTATATTATTTTGCCCCCCCCCCACCAAGCACAACGCAACACAGCCACATACATCCTGTGCAACCCCCTGCCGCCTATCCCCACCCCGTCACCCAGCCCAGCAAGCACCCCCACCCAACACACACACACCAACATGAAACATCTCCCCGTGCAGCAGCAGACTGCAAAGCACTGCATTCCTCATGACTTTTTTTTTTTCTAATAAATGTGATCCCAGAATCCGAGAGGGAGACCAGTGCTGTGCATTAAAATTCATGGGGGGAAAAAATGGCAATAAAATCTTTCTTTCTCTCTCTCTTCCCCTCTTTCTCTCTTTCCCTCTCCTCTCTCCCCACTTGCTCCCCTCACCCTTCTCTCTTTTTCATTCCCTCACTTGTCTGCTCAACTCACACACATGCACAAGCCACACACACACATGCACACTTTTTTTTTTCATCACCCGTGTGCACTCTCTCTCTCTTTCAATCTCTAACCCTCCTACTGGCTCCTCTTTCTCAGCATCCCCCCTGCTGTCCTTCATCCTTTATTCTTTTCCTCCTCCCTCCCTCCCCCTCTGCCTTTCCTCTCTCTGTCTCTTTCTCACACACACATACACACACACACACACAAACACATATACTCTCACACAAACACACACCCATCTATATTTTCCAACTCCACCTCTGGCAGGTTGTGATTTCCACTGTCAGAAATTGCTTTTTCAATATCTCTCTCTCTAATTATGAGCCCCGCTAAAGGGGTCGTGCCACCAGAATACCAATTTCTCCACGATTTCTCCCTTCTTTTCCACAATAATTCTCCTTTTCCAGGTAACAACAATACGCATATTCAATACATAGGCATGAAAGTATTGCAGCATTATCGCTGCTGTATTTCTTCAGGGTTCTGGTGCCTTCTTGGGCTCTGATTTAGATCTGTTTGGTCTTTTCATGTTTGGTCAGTTCCCTGTGGTCATGATTAATTTTTGACATCCATCTTGGAATGAAAAGGGTGATGCAGATGTTAGAGCAAAGTCTATTTATTTCCACATCGACAAGGACGAAATGGGGGGAATGTGAGATTTTTGAATGCATTGACGGTTTGTGGGGAGAAAAAGGAAAACCACTGAATCTTGATACAGCCACCGCACAACTCCTCGCATTCTCAATCACTCCCTGTACCCAGGAAAGGGTTAACCTCACTGAGCAGTTGTAGCCTGCTTGATTGACGTGGGGAGCATTGTGCTACCTGTGCCCTCCAATCAGCAACCGGTTAGCACAGCCCACGTGGGTGTTCTCGGTACTCATTGGATCGTTTTACCAGTGTTTACTGTGCTGAGGCCGAGCCCCACGTGGAGATTTCATTCAATCACTGAACAATTCCTCTGAACCTCTCCTTTCTAAAGAAATATTTTGCACTTTTATTTATACAATTAAAATTTCCTAACTGTGTGGATATGGCAGTATGCGGATGAACCTAATTACAATGCAACAGTAATAAGAGAAGTAACCCAGCAAAGGTTTCTTTGCAAATATCATCAGGCTATTTGAAGATCAGCATTATGTGAATGCTAGATGCTCTGATTTGCCCCAGTATTTATAACTTAGATGGGATATGTATTTTTTTTCTGTAAAAAGAACAATTCCAAATCAACAGAAGGTTATTAATTTTGAAATAATTTGAGTATGGTGGTGGGGTTGGCGGGAGGGGAAACAAGTAAACCAAGTGTCTTTAGTGTCCCCCACTTCTTAAAGAAAGCTACTCATATGTTATGTCCCATTGAGGATCAGAGAAGGGGGGAGTGAGAGAAGTGAGGGACTGGGAGTGTTGTGTGAAAAGAGTGCAGGCCAACGAGCGAGACAAAAGAGGCTGCGGCTGCATTGAATGTGCTGGTGGTGTGTCCGTCTCCGAAGCCACAAGCAAACCACATACCCCCCCCCCCCCCCCCCTCTGGCCTTTACGCTACAGACGGCGAAAATATATCCGAGAGGGAAACCAATTGCGATATTGTAATTGCTGGAAGCGCGAAGTTGTCGACTTAGAAGAAAGCTCCCCCGGACCGGGTGTTTCTCCCCGTCCTTACTACACGTCGAGTGCGGTGCGGTGTGGGGTTGGAGATATAACCCAGAACAAAGGAGTCTCGAAGCAAGGAATGAGCGAGCCGAGACTAGTTGTGCCATTACCTTTGAAACCGGGCCAAATGCCTCTCTGAGACCCAACAATAGTACATCGGCTGCTCGTATTTCTCGACGAAGCTTTCCGCCCCAAAAGGGAGAAAGAAGAAGGACAAGGGGGGAAAAAAAGAAACGCACACGGACACTCACAAGTCGGCGGCTACAATGTTTCCTCAAAACCGACCACCGGTAAGTAGGCTACGCTACCATGTAACAGTCTACGCGCATTTAACGAGGTTATTGTCTCCAAACCTCAACCTGCATTAAATGCAACGTGTTTGTAACAAACGCCAGGTTGTTTTAAGCCTCAATAAGAAAGTACAAGCCCAAATTGTTTGTCTTCATCATTCTTACAGTGTATTTCCGGGGAGCTCTTTTGTAGGGACCATACAGTATAATACTCTGGGTGATACTAGGCTGTTAAATGCAGCATCATATTTTATTTTGTCTTTATATCAACGCCCGGTGAAATCTTTGTCTCATGAAGGTCAGGCAGATTTTCAGATTGGGTTTAGTGAGGAAAAGCTCCCTCTCAAACAACGTTTAACTTTGCTGAGTGTCTTTGTGTGTGAGTCTCATGTCCTTGGTGGCCACCACCACCTCCATCAGGTTAGAAACATGGAGTCTCCTTCCATCTCTACACTATTGTGGAGTTGACCCAGATGATCAAGTGTGTGTTTGTTTGTCCCTTCCTCATGGGCTGGGGGGGAGGGGGGTGAGTCAGCTTGGCTTGTTGACACCAGTACTCAGTGGTCTGCCCTTCTCAAGTGCCACTCACTGTTTTCAAAAAATCTGCATTTGTTTTTTTATTTCTTTTCAATCCTATCAAATGTGATTCATGCCCCTGATTTACCAATATGACAGACTGAGAACTAGGAAGCGTTTCTTTACTAGAAGTAAACCACTGTTGCCAAAAGTCCTCTGTAATGCCCGGTAATATGGCTGTAAAAATGAAAAAGAAACTGGCATGCTGTCTGTGTTTTGAGATGCATCTCTGCGAGGTTAGGAGTGAAATTCATGCTGCATGGCTTTAATTTGTTTTAGTCGAGTTAGGTGGAGAGCTTTTGAGCTGACTGAAATACATAAACACTGGTCCTCCAGCTGTGTGAAGTATCAATTAAGACCTGCTCATTTGCCTAACCCTCATCTACATCCTTCAGCCATGCCACCCTGCACCCCACCCCTGACAATGTTTTGACATTCATGTCCCATGCATCAAAACCATATTAAGCATACTGTGAATGTGTGTGTACATCTACTTTCATTTTTCTCACAAATCTATTCAGACCCCAAAAACACATTGTTTAAATTTTTTGAATAGTTTGTGTGTTTGCATGATTCTTCTATTCCACTGCTATCATGCATCGTAACTTAAATTTCAGCCTGTACTTCCTTTGAGTGATAAAGGGATCTTGTGAGTCCCCCACTACTCAAACATACAGCACATATACAAACATTACACACACACACACCAGC
This sequence comes from Toxotes jaculatrix, assembly GCF_017976425.1. Lineage (NCBI taxonomy): Eukaryota > Metazoa > Chordata > Actinopteri > Toxotidae > Toxotes > Toxotes jaculatrix. The sequence continues at coordinate 8,821,526 of NC_054399.1, forward strand.
AGCAGCAGCTGTGTATGTAGTATAGCTGACTGCAGGAAGGCAGGGCAGGAGGCACACTGTGGGTCTGTGGTTTGCACTGTAAACTCAATCCCTCTCATCCAGCCTCTCCTCGCTGTGTTCCTGTGAGAGCTCCAAACCACATCTTAATGTATGGGCAGGCGTCCCAGGGTGAGAGGAGCAGACTGCGGCGGGTCTGGGTGGAATGTTTAGGCCAACAGCCCTGTTTCATTTCAGCCCTCCGCAGAACTCAGCAGTACCGTGTGAGGCCGCCGTCTCCGGCCATCAGTAGTTGTTGTTTGCACCTTGGAGTGAAGGGCCACTCAACCTGGCAAACTGTTTTAATCTCTGAAACCCTAGTCTGGCAGTAGCCTGTCATCACTGGAGACTGGCCTGCTGTGAAGCATGTGACCTATAAATGACATAAATATGTGGCCCGTTTATTATAAAATATATATTTGTCTTTTATTGAATGATAATTATCGATCGATCCTGCAATGCTTTCACATTCAGGTATATTTTAAAATCCTCAACAAGAGACTTTGTAGTTTGTGTCTGCAACTAATTCAGCCTGCGAAAGCTTCTTACAACAGACCTTCTTTCCTGATTCCTCGTGTAAAGAAGGAACTTGGTAATCACCAGTTTCAGATATTTTTGTAGGCTAGACTGTTAACCTTTATAGAGCGTACACAGAATCATATGGTGTAAAGCACAACAGACAAATTAAAACTACTATTGGTATTTTTAATCACACGTGTATCACATCTAGTATATGTACTAACCAAATACAGTACATACCTAAGCTGAACTTCTCCTCATCAGAGACAAAAAAGCTAATTAGGTGCACAGACGTAAAGGGGTCCAGTGTCCAAACCACATATACATGACATAAAAAGAAAGTTTCTGGAAAATACTCGAGGTTCTTGTATGTGTTCAGATGATTCTGGGATTCGGCCCGATGCCAGATGCAGTAGACTAGCTCAGACGTGTATCGAACATGGCTGGATCTCTTAGATCCTTCGTGTCCTCTCACATATGTTGCTGTTACAGAAACGTAGCAGCTATACTGTAGACACACGGATAAGAAGAAGAAGAAAGCAGAATATAAAATTATTCAAATCTGAAACAGTTTTTGTTAGCATGCAGTGATACTAACCATGTTAACATATACACATTTGAGCTGATTTAATTAACACAAAAGTAAAACATAAATCAAATACATTTAGAAAGAGAAATTTGTGACAGTTTCTTCTCAACAAAGCCCCGGATTGGGGGATGGGTTAGTTAAGAGGCTACTATTGGGGGTGATCAGTTAGGCCGTGTTCAGACAGACACTCACTGAAAAAAATGCAGCCCTTCTCATTTATTTGAAGTGGGGGCGCATTGAGGGGAGGTTGCAAAGTGACAACAAAGTTGAATATGGTTCAACTTTTGTTGTAACAGGCTTATCGGTACATGAAACAACACACCCCCACCAATGCAACCCCTGGCTTTGTTTTAATGCATGGAAAATGTCTGGGTGAATACAGCCTTAAACTGCAGGGGGTTGCATTTGTGAGGGCATGTTGTTTCATATACCTGTGACATTAAAATATGACCTGGGATGTCCAGTTAGAGGAACATGGATGTCACATTGCAGTAAAAGTTGAATCAGATTCAGCTTTTTTACTGCAGGAGACAGCATCATTTTGGACGACCCCACCCGCTCGATGGCCCTCTCTACATCAGCACAATTTCTCCATTCAGATGAATGGCTTCGCTTCTTCACGCAGCATGAATGTCTGTGTGAGTCTGCATTTACTTCAGTGATCTCCACACTCATCGTCTTCAGGCCGTCAGTGAGTTAAAATGTCCATTTACAAATGCTGCTCTTATTTGAAAAGTAGTATCGATATCCTTGGTTAAGTTTTGTTGTTTAGCCTGTTCTTCATATCTGTTACGATAACATTTCATAACTTATTAGGGCAAACAATGATCACACAAGTCACTAACGTGTCCTGCCGTTTGTCATATTATCTGACTAAACACTGATTTGGTTGCTAACCAGACTGTCCATTGTAAACACTGATTAGATTTTTAAGAGCTATTTCCTGGTTCAGCTTGATTTGAGCAACTGTATTCACTGTATGCACACAGTGTTAGCATAGTAGACTAAAACAGACGGTTTGCGTGTGTTCACCTTCATTTTCCCTCTCAAATAATTTGTGTTTGATTACAATGTTAAAATTGTATTTTTATGGGTGTTTTTTCTCTTGGTGTTGTCTGTCCCAGTGGACCATCTTGAAAAGCTAATTTTGTCTAGAACTGTCCCCATGGGCATAGAAAAACAGTGCAAACTGAAGCAATTCAAATGCTGAATTATTGCTGATGTCTATCAAATGAAGTTATTAAAGTGTGTAATCCAAAACCAAACCTGGTAACAATGCCATGCTACAGATCAAATGTTTATTATCCAAGAAATAATGTCTAATGTTTGCTGCTATGATGCCATAGTACATCCTTTTTACTGATTTTCAAGTACAGTTGGTATGTGGTGACCTTACATCACAGCAAGTGGACCTTGTTGCACTGTCACTATACTCATCATTGCAATGCCACAACAATAGGAATTAACCAATGCTAAACCCTGAGCGTATGGAGGCCACTTGACCCCGCAATTTATGCCACTTCTGTCAAGTAGCATTGTAAGGTTTTTGTTTGCATGAGGCCTGAAGAACCGAGGGCACCAGAAAACATAGTATGAATCACATCATAATCAGATGCCTCAGATAACTTGAGAATCAAATGAAGTATTTTAGAAAAGCCTGTTTTCTCCATCCATGTTATACCATGGATAGTTTTTGGAAAGCTCCTTGTTTTGGGGGTCAAAAATCTTTATTTGGGAATTTATTTAATTGTGTCCAAATGTCAGCAGTGCGCTGGTAGGACGTCTGGGTTTTGTGGGCCATATAACAAAACTAACCCTAACTTGCTATGCAAGGGAGACCAAGAATGTGTTTTCAGCTTAATACTTGAAAGTGTGGCCATGCCCTAAATCTTCATCAAGGAGGTGGCCTTTCTAAATGAATATCTAGTCAGTGGAACATAAATAAATGGTGGTAGGAGACAGACAGTTGTAGGGAGAGTATTTTGAATGAGTGATTGTGATGAGGCCTTCTTCTCTTCATCCTCATAGTTGGCATAAAGCAAGCCTCCACTTCCTGAGTCCTGGCATGCTTTTAGCTCTTTATCACCACTGTTGTCCAGTGGCAAGAGTGTGGCTATCGATCAGGAGCTTGCCTGCTACACACAGCCAGAGATTAGATGGAGAGAGAGAGAGAGTGAGAGAGGAAAAGAAAAGGCAGAAGAAAATAAAGGAAAAGAGGCTGAAGGGATCTCAGGTTTACACAAGCTGTTGTGGAGGTGCGTCTCGGTGGAGGGAACAAACGAGCTGAGGGGGTTACCTAATAAAAGAAGGCACCTCCAGCAATTAAGCCAGCTGACAGGAAAACTGTGGCGCTTCGCTAATGTGGGCTGACAGCAGGGAAATTTGAATAACGGGGCTTGCGGGAGGAAAGGGGGGGGGGGCAGGGAAAGAAAGATGTGTGGTGCTAATGAAACAGGTGCCTGGCAGCCCCTCCCCTCTAAGTGCAGGAATCATTGAGAGATTACGAGCACGTTTCTCCAGCGCAGAGCCAAGCAGATAGCTACTTGATGTAACTGGGGGGTGGGGAGGTAGGGGCATTGGACCTGTGTCTTTCCTTCCTCAGTGCAAGCTCCTTTAACAATGCAAATCACTGCTGAATGTTGACAGTTGGGTTTGAACAATTTGTTATAAGAAGCTTTAACTTCAAACGCTTTTGAGAAGGAACTGTGTATTGACATGTTTCATGGCCCTCAGAGATGGGGAGGTGTGTTTTAGGCGTGTGTGGGTGGATACACAGAGATACACACATTGAGAAATGTTACTCTGGGTCAGACCTACCGTCACAGCGTCCTTGGTGGTAGTCAGAAAGAGAGGGAGAGGGAGAAAGAGAGAGAGGGAGCTTGGTGGGTGTTTACTCTGATGATCGACTCTGTGGGTAAGCAGTGTAATTAGTGGCCTGACTAATGGGCCGAGCTATATGAAGGAGGCAGCAGCACAGCATCTTCCCAGCTGAAGGACACAGACAGAGTGATCTAGCTCCGATTAAACAGATAAAATAAAAACTAACCTAAACATTTCACAAGGTATTTTGTAGCCACACAAGTGGCATGGCTCTAAGGATGGCGATGAAGATCTCCTGACTGGTCACTTGGTCCACCACCTTGGTCCAAACTGAAATATCTCAACAGCTACTGGGAAATGAACTAAATGAAATGTCCAGATATTCTTGGTGCCCAGAAGGTGAATCCTAATGTCTTTGGTGATCCCCTGAAATCTCATGTATTAGTTGATTGCCATAAAAGTTGTTACAGACATTCATGTTCCGATCAGGATCAATTTAAATTGTTTTTGTGTGAACAGGCAAAATTTTTGCTGAATTTTAATTTGTTTTGCAGCCAGCGGCCTTTTAGTAGAAACTAGATTCTCCCGCCAAAGCTGGGCACAATCAGTGTTCAGGATTTGTAATGGGGAGCATTGAATGACAGAAAAGAAGCGAGAACGTGGCAGCCACTCATTACAAAGTAGTGGGAGCTTTGTGTATAAAAGAACTTGGAGGAATCTTTTTTTTTTTCTTTGATGCTATATGCAGTGTGGCGTTTTCAATGTTGAAAATTGCAAGAGAAAGGAAGGAGAAATCTGTTCCTCCCCTGGTCCCCTGCAGACTTAGGAAGAAGACACAGGAGCGTTCTTTTAAGTGAACCTAATATTCCTATGGTCACACAGCCACATCATAACAGTGATGGCCCCATTTCAGCTCCATTAGCCAGCCATGTATCACTGTAGGTCAGTGTGGGTAGTGATTATTGGGACACATCTTGCGGATTCCCATCGTTATTGACGTAGGAGCTGTGTCATGTGTGAATACAATAAAGTGCATGTGTGCTCGTAAATACTTGTGGAAAACTGCATTGTGCACATATCCACTTAGTGTTTGTATTGGGCGTGTGGTCTTGTTTGTATGTGTGTGTGTGTGTGCACTTTTTTTTAAGGGTGGGGGGTTAGAGCAAGGATGTGAGGTCATAGTGGTTTGTTGCTTGTGGTGTAATTAGAGGTAACTCAAATGAAAACAGGAATGATTTCATTCAGAGAATGCCGCGCTGTTAATGGTCCCCTCATGTCACATTTTCATTTGTGCACAGATACTGATTTCTGTAGACACTGTTTTTTTCGCGTGCATACATTTGTTTGTGCATTTGTGTATGTGTCTTTGCATTCGTGGGTTTTGTGGCATGCGACCTTGGATATAATGTGTGTGCAGAGCATATAACCTGATCTGTTATGGTGCAGTGCTGTGGTTGATGTTCAGCTGTTTCTCAGCAGTTAGCATGTTTAAAACAGCCTTACTGGATTGTTTCCACTATCCTGTCCCACTGAAGGGATGTGGGATTTGATTTAAATCATTTCTATCCCCATAGATGACTCATTCACACTCTCTCTCTCTCTCTCTCTCTCTCTCCCACCCATCCCTTCATCATCAGGTCCTCATTTAATCATTGCAATTGACTTAGGCCTTCCTGGGCTAAGAGAGAGATTAGTGTGAATGGGTGTGTGCGCACCTATACATTGGATGCCACAGCATCATATCTGGGGTTTCCGTATTGAGCTTGTGCCATAGGTGGACTTAAACCCCTAATGTTATCCTGTAGCTTTCTCAGCTGGCTTTCTGGAACGGAACAGATCACAGCAGCGCTGGTAACAACACGGCGCTGCTCAGGGCCTGTAAACACCTCCCCACTGATTTATCTAAACAGTTGAGTAATCAGATGATCTCTAATCATATCAGAGAAAAGCTTTCCTTCCTCATGCTGGCCCACCTCGTGCAATCCTTTCTCAGTATTACAGAACTCGACTTTACTATTGCAAGAGCCACAGAAAGATCTAGCCTGTAATTGTGTAACAGTGATTTTCAGTCTATGTAAGCTTTGTTCAAGGGCAGACGGCATGTCTCTTGTTTGCTTTCAAGCCAGGACACGCCCGAGAGGGAGGGAATAACTGACTGTGGGATTATCAGGTGAGGCTCCAAGCTTAGACCCATTCCCTTGGGTCACCAGGTCAGCTCGATGACCTGACCTCTCACTTTAAAGCCTGCTCAGCTATTTGCCAGATCAGGAGTTGGTGCAGACTAATAGCAGTGTTTCAAGGGAAATGTAAGGAGTTTAAAAGGAGGTTACATATGCTGAGGTAGGATCTATGCTGTGTTTCAAGGCAATATCTGTCACGTGCGTCCAGTCTAGTCTGGTGTGAATCATCATGACAACAGTCCTAACGAGCAGACTGGAGTTGTGCGTAAGGTCCTGAGTGGCTGAGACAGCAGAGACAGTGGTTTCTTCCACGTAAAAAACATATACTCTTCTTCTTCTGAAGATTATAAAATAGACCCACTGACTGTAGCATCGTCCATTTCTATGGAAGGCTCTGCCTCGTCTCTCACCTGTCCTCTGTCGACATGGCTGTGTGGATAAAAGAAAATCCCTAAAAAATGTTAAAAAGAAATTGAAGGAAAAGGAGTGATTAAAAAGCAGAGAGAAGAAAGATAGACCCCTCTTTCTTTCTCCTTCCATCGTCCTATAAAATGGCCTTAGTGCTCTTTTTTTCTCCCCCCTGTGAAGAGTAATTGCTCTGTGTGTGTGTTGTGTGAAAGAGGAGGGGGGGAGTGTGTGTGTGTGTGTGTTTAATCATAGGTTTTTGTGTGAGAAGAGGAGAGTGTGCATGTGTGAGGAAGACTGACAAAATGTGTGTGTGTGTGTGTATTTTTGTGAGGCTGCGTGTGTGTAATGGTGGGTTTGTGCGTGCAAAGGAAAAAGGAGTGTGTATGTGCATGTGCGCACACATATGTGTGTGCATGGCTGTCTGTGCTCTAGGAGGGGGATCTGGCCGACAGATTGAGAGCAGCTTGTTAGAAAGAGGAACAATGAGGCCACAGCCCCTTTCCTATCTCCTTTTTTTCCTCTCCTGTCCTTTCTTTATTCTCCTTTCCTTTCCCATGTTTCCTTTCTCTTCCCATCTCCTTTCAACACAGTTCCTGAACGTCGTCCTCTTTGCTGTGTATTTCTGACTTTCTCACTTACCAGTCTCACTCATCTTAGCTGTCCAGTTTTACTTTCCACCCATTATGTCTTTTTTTTTACTTCCACCTCTTCTCTCTAACTCTTCTGTCTGTCTCTCTTCACACCCTCTTTTCCCGCTCTTTCCTCAGTATTTGCTTTCTTCTCTTCCAATAATATTTCACCTGCTGAAACCCACTTTTTGTCTGTTTTGTGGTTTCCCATGGTATATCTCTATTACTTGCCTGTCTACACAAAGACATACATTTTTCCTTATACATACTGTACATTTATGGACTGTTGGTACTGGCACATTATGCTCATCAACATCTTTCATACACTCCTCCCCTGGCATTCGTTTTGGCACTGGAGTTGAGTGATGTGATTAAGTTGTTAATTAAACATCATTAATGTGTGACAAACATTGCTGATATGTAGGACATCGAGATGTGTGTTGTGTTTGTTTTTGTTTTTTTAAACCAAATTAATTAATCCCGTTCTACCCACATACTCACACCTGTTGTCACTGCACTCCGCTTGTGGACTGTTTTATTCAGCTAAAAGGTGATCAATTTTTGGGATTCTTGTGGGGTTTTCTCCGTGTTTTCCTGACCAACATGGCATAACTACAGTGTGAGTGTGTCTTTTAATTTTAATTTTAATTTTAATAGTCTTTTAATTCTTTATCTCCCTTTTAGTTTTGTATTCTTATGTATAATTATTTGTTCAACATAAAATCATAGTATACATGACCAGGTAGCCTTAAAGCTGATAGAAATCTACTGAGTTAACATTATGGCATTTAAATGTGTTGCCTATTTTATTTAGAGCTACCTAGATTCTTTGAATGAAAGCTCTGTAGAACATGGGATGGGAAATTATGGCAAGATTCATAAGATGGAAAGGAAAGGATAAGAAAAGGCAAAAGACCCAGCTCTAGGTGGGAAGTGGAAACAGTACTTTAAATAGGAACTGACAAAATTGGAAAGAAAACTTCGCTCCTGTTTCACCTTCTAGTCTGGTTTAGCCTTGGTTTTTCATAACATACAAACAAATGCTCCAGTGAACATACCTGCAAAGAGGAATGTCTAAGACAAAGGCTAGCAAAGCTACATCACCACCAGTTAAGGATGCACATGAAAGAAAAATGAGTTGCCCTGTTCCACCACCCTCCTAGGGAAAAAATATTGCTGGTGGGCAAACAAACGTTTTCAGCCAGTGTTGGCAAGTTGCATGTGCAGTCGGAATTTAAGAAAAGAGCAGCTGGATTCTAACAGCGTCTACTCCACATAAAGCTGTTGCGCACATTTTTAGGAAATATATTAGCAAATGCTACAAATATCTAAAAATTCAAGATGATGGGTATTATAACTCTTGATTATGAAATTTTAGGAGATACCAGATGTAGCTTATCCTATTTTAGCCAAATGCAGTTTTTATGAAGTTACAGTAGCTTGTAAAATTTTCAAGCAGTCAAGCAACCCTACCTGGCATCAGATCTAACTATGTCCTTCCACAGTAACATTTCCCCTTTCTTAATATCTCCTTTCACAAGCTGAAAAAGATCAACAATTGGTTGAATCAATGACTCAAGATCATGAATCAAGACTGGTTGTTAATTACCAAACACGGCCATATTAAAAGAAATGTGCGTTCCTGCAAGAAACATATATTACATGCTACATTACGCTCAGCCTCACTATCATACTTGACCATTGAAAAGCTTTTGAACCGGCTGTCCCAGGCCCGTCTGCTCACTGTTATTTTGACAGAGAGCCAAATAGACAGACAGACGGACAGCCCCCACCATCCTCCTAGTCCTGCTCTCAGACCCCTTTTGTCTGCCTGTCCTGCAGCATTACCCCTGTGGTTGTAGTCTCCTAATTGCTCTGGACCCTGCAGAGAAGGGAGACTAAGCACAGGGGTTGGCAGGGGTCTTCAGCCATGATGGGGTCCTTTTTCTCCACTTTTCTCTCACCCACTGCTCTATTTCTTTCTTTCTTTTATTTTATTTTAATTTATTTCTTCTGCTCAGATTTGCAGTTATACAAAGTGTGTTCATTTGGCAAAGAAGCTCTTGTACCTCTTTACCCTCCCCTCCAAGCTGGTGACCCATTCACATCTGGCTCTACTTGTGATGGCAGTGTCTCTATAATAGATAGCCTCTCAGAATAGTTACACACAGGCATACTGGCATACAGCTACAGATGGGGTGATCATGTAGATCTTTGCTACCTGTGGTTGTTTTGTAATGTAGATGCAGCTCCATTTGAAGAAATTGCTTAAGTGAAGCCTTTCTTTTACCATATGAAATTAGTCATGTTATGCAGAAAATTACTCAGCCTTTGGCCTTATGCTGTTATTTTGAAAGCAGATTTCAAGAATAATTGTTTTTTGGCAACTATCCTGTATTTCTAGATTTCTTAAATATGTTCTCACTCAAATCCCTAAGCTGGCTACCTCTTCTCTTCTCAGGCGCCTCTGCAGCCACCCCCTGGGTCCTCAGCTTCAGTGGTGGCAGCCGCAGCAGCAGCCGCAGCGGCGGCATCTGGAACGCCCCAGTCACTGAAACTAACTTACCCGGAAACTTTGGACCGCATTAAGGAGGAGTTTCAGTTCCTCCAGACCCAGTACCACAGGTAGGTGTATGGTGGTTTTCACTTTTTAAAAAAAAAAAGAAAAAAGGTGTGTGTACTGGAGTTTCCCCCTTCAGTGTCCCTATGGGTTACCGGGCATTCAGACCAAAATCAACACTGTTTAAAAAAACTGCCAAGAGGTTGTGTAGCTGCGGGCATGTTGGTGCAGATACAGGTGAGATGATTAATATTCTCTTGGAAGGCCACTTTTGGTAATAGATCATATGTCTGAAGGTTTATCAGACAGCAAAAACACTTCACAGCGATTTGAAAATACTCTGAGGCAGGAATTACAACTCTGTAAAGCTGTCACAGCGACAATCATTTTATGTTCTCTCTGGACAACCGATAGGAGTACCCCATTCATGATGCAAAGTTACCTACTGAGAATGTGCACTTGAATTTGACTGATTGACTGCAGTGTGTTGCCAGCTCTCTTTGCATTGTGTTATGGTAAAAGTTGAGCCAGGTGGATTTTTTTTTTCCTGACAGCAGCCATACCTTGTATACCTTGTCTTCTTTTGCTCTCCTGTCTTACATGTGTACCTGCACACACATACTCATTCGATCTCAGAGATAGTGCAAACCTCTGTGATGTTTTGTCTAACTTTCTTGGCAGAGTTTTCCTGGACCACTACAGGTGTGCGTGTATGTGCAGGTGTGTGTAGGTGTGTGTATGTGTATGTATGTATGCGCCACTTTTTTCCCTTCAGGAAAGGAGTATGCATACATTACCTTATGTATATAATAACTATGCTATGCACCATGCAACCCTTTTTGCATGACTGTATGGTGTGCTTGATGTGCAGGAATGTGCCTAGAATGCCTTTGAATGTGGGATTTGGGCCGACTGTGCAGTCCCAGCCATCTCTCTCTCTCTCTCTCTCTCTCTTTCTCTTTTTGTCTCTCCCTCTCTCCCCTCTCTGTTCTCTTGGCACACCTTCACAGGGTCCCCACCCCCTCACTCCTCTCTCATCCTGCTTTGATTCGGCTGGCCAGAATCTCCCCTACCTCCCTTTCTGTCCCACTTCAAACTTCTTTTGTATGCCCGCCTCCCTCTGTCCACAGCCCCCCTAACCCCTGTGGCTACTGCTTCCATGTACACACAAATGCCTCTGTGTGTGTGTGTGTGTGTGTGTGTGTGTCTCCTTATATTTTTGTCCTTTCACCAGAAACCACACAGTCCAAAAGACTAGGATGGTTATCCACATAAACAGGTACTTTTGTGACTGAAAAACCAGACCTAAAACTTGTAACATACATTCTCAGATATACCTCGACAATGATAAATGTAACCACAGTAATCCTATATGGTTGTGTTGGCTGTTTACTTGGTCTAATCTTTGTCTGGATGTCATGGTCATGTCATGTCTGGATGTCAACTGACCACCTCTTTGCCTTGACATCTTGTTTGATGTGCGTGTTCATCTGGATGTACATTGAATTTTGCCTCAATGTGGGACAAGGTCTTAAAAAAAGCATGCATGCTCAGTGAATTAGGGGGCAACCCAAGGTTATCACCCTGTGACAGTTTTTTTTTTTTAAGAACCAAACTTTTGAGCAGCACTGACCCAGACAAATCAAGCGATTCAGTGAACATGAGTCACCCCTGGATCTGTTGGTTGAGACAGCGTGATCTGGCAGCAGTTCAGTGTTACACCTCGTGTTACAGAACACCTGGAGCATCACCCTTTTGCCAAGCACTGGTGCTGAGAACTAGGGAGCAGGATAAACAATAAATGAATGATGAGATTAAGAATACGATTGGGAGCAAGAGCGAGCTTGTGATTCCATTTGCATCCTCCAATTTTGATACCACATTGTGCTGTTTTAGCGGGCCTGGTTCAGGTTTCCAGGAAAGAATGTTTAACCTTCCTACAGGCTTCTCCAACAGCCCAAAGCACACCCACAGCAGATTAAAACACTGCTGATGACTACAACTGAAAACTGACACTGTAACCATAACAATAAAAAAACATTATTGCAACAGATTGTGTTGTCAGATATCTTTCCACAAATCTGTCAGATGCATGTTTAATCTGGCAGGTGAGTACCTGTTAATTGGAATGAATGGTTTGGCTCTCTGATAATTGGCAAACAAATGGCAGTAAACTTGAGCTGCTGCTCTTACTGTGTTTCAGAGACAGCAGCAATACTGCTGCCTTTTTATTTTGATCAAACACATTGAGACAAGTGAATCATATTTATTAAGCCCAAAATCACACATTTGAAGACCCAGAAAGCAAAATCTAATTTAAAAACTGAAAAAAATAATTTTTGTTAAGAATATTGTTAATATGAATATAATGAAAATTTGATAAGGTTGTTTTTTTCTGAAACATTCACAGAGCTGTTGAGTAAGTTCTTTTGAGGCTGCAGTTATTGTGTCGCATTATTACTGACAGGTTTATCTAATAGTTAATATATGTCAATGCTGGACAAATTTTCTGATTAATATATTTCCTTGTCCTGTGCTGGTGTCATTTTAAATTTATTTCAAATCATTGCCCTAATGTTTAATAACAACATTCAACTGAAATGGCAAGAATTTTTTTTTTACTTCACCTGGCATTAACTGAAGTGTTTCTGATGTTTGTGTGTGTGTATGGCAGTCACCATGGAGCCCAGTCATTCATGTCAACTTGTCTTGAGACATATGCTACTTTCAGCTCATAAAACAACCATTATGTAGTAAGAACAGGACTTATCCTTTGACATTGCAAGCAGCACAATAAAAGCACTTGACTCTTTAGGGGTGTAGCTCTGAAAAGCTGTTAGATGCCAGCTAACCAAATATGACCCTAAAAAAGTTAGTTTGGTAGCAGTTTTAGAAAAGACCAGACAGATAGCAGTCTGAAGGATTAGCAGTGGCCTTGTTTAGTCAAGCAGCAGACAGGTCGCACCACAGATGCACATCTCATTGCAGGCTACACCTTCATGTAATCAGACCCACTTGTTATAGTATTCACCCTGCAGGGAATACATGACCTGAACTCCCACAGAGACAGACACAAACACACTGACCCATTCAGAGAGACTCCCAATGTAATGTATGTCCTTAACACACGCTTGCACACATGTATGTATGAGGGCCTCCCCAATTATCTTCACACACAAATAGATGTTGTCTAGAAATAGCAGGGCTTAGTTGTGTATTTTGGCTGCAGAGAAGGTGGCTGGGTTCTGATAGATGTTGGATTAGACGGCAGGAAAGAGACGGAGGGAAGGGATTAGTGCTGATGAGCTGCAGCTCTGTGTGAGTGTGTGTGTGTGCGTGCGCAGGAGGATGGATGGGTGGGTGGCAGGGTGTGTTTCTAAATTTGTGTGTCGCTTGTTGGGTTTGATGGTGTGTGTGTGTGTGTGTGTGTGTGTGGTTGGTATGAAGGGATGAGAGATTACTGAGGAAGCTGAAGAAAGGGAAGGGTTAATTAATTAAAGGGTCATTGGTGGGTCAGTGGCCCTGATTTTTTGCTGTGTGTGTGTGTGTGTGCATGTGTGTGTGTGTTTGCTAACTATCTAAACAGGCTGTAATCAGCAGACGGGGAGACGGGAGGAGCTGCTGACACAGAGTTCTCATTACTGTAATTCTCTTCCTCCACACACACGCACACACACATCCCTGACTTTTTTTTATACTGCATTCGTGGGGACCCATCATTGACATAATGCATTCATAGCCCCTTATACTAACCTTAACCATCACCATAGAGGAAGATAGGCTTTCCACTCTCCAACTAACATGTTTTCACTCACCACTTAAGCATCCTTCGACATGTCGCAACAGTGTTAACGACTGACACACACACACTGAATGAGTATGTCGTCTTTAAAATTTTTGGCTGTAACCAGATCAGATGATCTTCAATATAGAAGAGTTGAACTTTTGATAGGTCGTATAAAACTGTAGTCACAGGTTAATTTCTGGTCATCATCATCCAGAGTAGTTATGTGTGTGTGTGTGTGTGTGTGTGTGTGTGTATATATATATATATATATATATATATATATATATATATATATATATATATATATATATATATAGTGTACCTAAGACTTTTCATATATTTTTCCAAACTAATTAATTGATTCATCTTCCACTAGATAGTCTGTGCTTGTACTGCACAAGCTTTTGTTTACTTTGAATTCATACATATGTATGTAGGTTAAAGTGTGTTTGCATAGACAGTATGTCTTTGTGTATGTATCATTTTTTAATAATAATTGTATTTTTCATGTGTAAATAAAGAAATACATAACGTAGTGCTTGAAATAATTAAATCAATTTATTGGTCAGTTGACAGAAAATCAGTAAGTAAATAAGTAATGGTGAGTCAAAAGTGCCGAACAGTGGCAGGCTCTTCAGCGACAGTGAGCTAAATATCTTTGGGCTGTGGGCTCTTGGTTGAACAAAACAAGATGCATGAAGTTGTCAGCCTGGTCTCTAGGAGTTTGTGAGGAACAACTTTCTCTGATTTCTGGGCCAAACAATTTATCAGTTAACCTAAACTACAACCAGCTGATTAGTGAATAATGAAAGTTGCATTTCCGTTCCCTGCATGCTTTATCACACATTATCTGTTTGCCTTTTGCCCTTTTTAGACAAGCTGTTAATTCCGTTAACTATTTTAACATCAACATTAAAATACATTTTCATTTCAAATTGAAACCTCAGTTTACCAAAGCCGCGTAGTGTCTGAACTGCATTCAGTAAAGGAGGTTGTGAAGCTGAGTTGAATTACATGCACTGACATGTTAATTTTGACCACCTCCTGTGTTGGTCTGAATTGAATATATCACATGCATGCAGATGGGCTGTGTATATACAGATGTAATTGGATGGAATAGTCAGGAATCCTCTGTTTAACTGCCTGATGAAATTATATTTGCTTTAGGGAGGGCTGAGGGTTTGTGGTTTGTTTATAGTTACGTGTGCGTTTTATTTGTGGGTTGGTGTGTGCGACACCTCTCCCTCTTCTAATTGTGTGTATGTGTGTGTTTTAAACATTTATGAAAGAGCAGCCCTTACAGTGAGTCTGGCAGCAGTGGAGAGTACGGTTGGCTTGCTATTGTGCGACAAGATCCCAGCTTTGCTTTGTGTATGTGTGTGTTTGCTCTTGTACACGCCCTTGAGAAACGATGAAAGAGTACAGAGGCAAGTTGGGTGGGTCCCTGGTGTGGTTGTGTGTGTGTATTTGTGTGTTAGAGTGTGTGTGTGTTTGCTGAGAGACCAGGAAAGAAGCCATGGAGCAGAGAGGAAAGGTTGATCAATAGTTAATGAGATGTAAAGTGAACAGTCACATACCTGGAGGCTTGGGGGCTAAATGGTCCTGACACTGTAAAGGCCATGACACTGCTGCAGTCACCACAGGGTTCCCATCAGTGTCTATAATGTGTACGTGCACACGTTTTTTTGTGTGTCCTTTACTGGCCGGTGGATCAGCGTTTGTGTGGCACTTGTGTCAGTAATGATGCCTGTTTGCCAAGGCAGAGATGGCTTCCAAGTTTTGAAGTGATGGTGAAACCATCTGACATTGTATCTGCATTTGAGAATATCAATAAAGATCAAGAAGTTTGTGGACTGTGATATAGCTGGAAATGTTTTATGTGAAATTGTGATGTATATGCTATTTCTGTTCAGTGCTTTCTTAGATAGCTGTTCATTTTTCTTATATAAAAAGATACGAGTCTAATGTCATGTCATAAAACCTTAATACTAACGACTATGCCCTCATCTCATACTTTCATCTCCTCTACTCTCTAGTATGGATGGGGCTGATCCGATCCAGTATCATTATCAGGTTCCGATACCAACATAATTCACGGATCGGAAATTTCCAATCCAACCTGCTGAGATTACCGATCCATGAACCATTCTCACTATTTTACCTGGATGTTTGTTCTATATTTTGGCTGGCTTATGACTTAAATGTCGATTTATGGTCGCTGCTGATACAGATAGCGGACCGGAGCAGCTAATGTTAGAAACGCTGTTGCGGTGTGTTCCGTGCTCTCAGAGTCCGTTTATTGCGGGAATATTAGGCTACCATTTTTTCGTCTAATTTTTCTGTTTAAAAAGTCCGACATTGCATGGACAGAGCAGCTCCGTCAGTAAGCGGCTGCTGTAGCCGTAAGTGGTTAGTGGATGGAGGCAGCGGTGAAAGCCGGTAAATAATAAATATTGCTCCAAGCTAAGTGGGCGGGTTCTCGGCCGGCTGACCCATAGAGTAACCGCCTCTCCGCCAAATATGGAAAGTACACTCCCACTAAAATACAAGATGGCGCAGCTCTAATACCCATGGTTTGGTCAAAAACCCGACTCCCCGAAACCAATGGGTGGCGTCACGGGTGCTACGTCCATGTCTTATACAGTGTATGGTGATTTCCTGCCGGCTGCTCTGCTAACTGGCTGCAAAATGTGGAATGGATTTCCTGAACGGAGACGTGTCTCAATGTGAGGCTGAGTAATGAGACACGCCGCCATTCAGGAAATCCATTCCACAGTTTGCAGCCAGCTAGCAGGCGAGGATTGAGCAGCACTGCGGCTAACCTTTTCAGCACAACATGTCCGCTGTGTGGAAATATTTTGCACTAGAAACACCCCAAAGCAAGACAGCAACGTGCAATGTTTGCAAAGCCGTTGTACCGAGGGGCGGAAGCTCCGTCGCGGCCTACAAGTGGTAATAAGTAGCGATTAGCTCGATGCTAACATACTATGGAGAATCCCATTGACGGGCTAGCGCATTAGCATCGGTCGCGCTATTAACTTTTACACACAAACGATAAACCAAATCGGGACACCATAACAGGTGAGTCATACAGGTAATAAACACACCAACAATATATTACTCACAGTCCCTTCTAGATACAGCAGGAAGAAAATGAACCGTGAGTGAGCTTCTGCCCCTCGGTATGTTTGAGATTTGAAAAACCTTGATTTGTTGATGCTACAAGAGCCAGTGTACTTAATTTGTGCTCATCAGATCAAGTAGCCCTTTTTAGTATTTGTTTTATTTGGAGAGGGGTAATCTAAAAGAAGGTTATCCTTTATGGGTATCTCTTTAATTTAATACATAGCCTATTGACTGTTAACAGGATTTCCTGTTTTTCTGACCTTATACTTACCTCAAGTTGCCTTTTGGGAAATACATGCATACATTCGTACATATCATACTTGCCTGTAGAGAAGATTTATTACAGCATCATATAAAATAAAGAATATTGATAATAATATTAACGCAAACAGATCTCTGGTATCGGAATAGTATCTGTATCAGCAGATATCCAAATTCAGGTATCGGGATCGGATTGGTAGTGAAAAAAATGTGGATCGGCGCATCCCTACTCTCTAGTGTGTATTTGACTAGACCAGACTACTATTGGATGATGCACGGAGGAGATTGACTTTTTTTCTCTAATTTGTTTGGCCTTCTGGATTGTCGCTTGCGCATCACTTTCACAAATGCACTATACATATATTTATATTTATATGCTGTATACTAAGCAGAGCAATTATGTAGCTGATTATACTGCATTTAATCTTCAAGAAAAAAACTGACATAAACCTGTTTTTGAGATTCTGTTTTTGCTGTCCCACTGCTCACGCTGATGTCTTTTTGTGGAAAGAAAATCAATGCTCTCTTAAATTTTATCTCTGTGAACACAGTTAAAAAATATTCTCAAACAACCAAAAGCAACGGACAAGTGTTTTATAGAAAAGAAAAATATAAAAATGTCTTTGTTCCTTTAGCAAAATAATCAATGAGGGAATAGTGGAAGCAAAAGTATTGTTAAGAAAAACAAACAATGGAAAGGTAAGAGTTGACATTTTTACAAAACCCAGTAGCTTGATTCAAACATGGAGTCTAAAGAGGCAGTCAGCACATTTCTACAAAGTGCAGGATCTTAATTAGACACTTCACTGTCTGTAGGCTCTTGTTAGAGCATGTGTGCGTTCATGAAGCAGATTTGTGTGTGTGGGTGTACATGCTGCGCACTATATGTGCTTGTGTGTGTGTGTGTTTTGTTTTTGTGTGTCTGTACATACATTGGCTGTAACTATATGTTGGTTTAGTTCACATACACACACACTTAAATGCTTTTGTGCGGCAAGCGGTATGTTTGTGTGTTTCTCTGTGTATGCGTGTTAGAACATGTGTGCGTGCACGTGTGTATGTGTGTGTGTTCAGTACTAGTGCAGCACTGACAGAGCTGTCTGAAGGCTGGCAGGCTGCAGATTTGTAGCGCATTCGGCTGATCATCTTATCTCCTGTCACCGCCAGTGAAAGATTGGAAGAACCGAGCCCACAGAGGCGCACACACATGCACACACACACATGCACACACACACACACGCACACACACGCGCACGCACACAGCGTTCTCCTTTTTCCTGGCTGGTTCCTTCTTTCTTTCTAGCTCG
The DNA here is from genome assembly GCF_017976425.1 of Toxotes jaculatrix. NCBI lineage: Eukaryota > Metazoa > Chordata > Actinopteri > Toxotidae > Toxotes > Toxotes jaculatrix. The sequence continues at coordinate 8,839,748 of NC_054399.1, forward strand.
CTCACTCAGTCTTGTTTTCTCCTTGTGTTGCTGTGTCTTTCTCTCCATCCTCCAAACCTGCTCTCCCTCCCTCTCTCTCAGTAAATGGTGCTGAGCCAAAGACTAATTATTACAGGCAATCATTTCGACATGAAATACCCACTTCCTGCTCACCGCTCTCCACCCCTCTCTCCCTCATTTTCTTCCCCCCCTCCAAGTCTTTTATTCTCCTACAGTCACATAATGGCAACACACACACACACACACGTGTTGGTCTTTCTATAGTTATGAGGACACTCTTTGACATAACACATTCCCTAGCCCCTTAACAACCACAACTAAATACCCAACCCTTACCGCAACTCTCACCTAGACCTAATTCTAACCTGAACCCTAAAACCAAGTCTTAGCCCTCAAACTGGATTGTTGAGGTGTGTTCTCACAGCGATGGTTTTGAACAAAAATATGTCCACACAACCATAGGACACACACACACACACACTAGTAATTTCATTCCTTGTCCATTTTGTGAGGAATGGTTATTGCTTTCCAAGTGCAACCTTGGGGTCTTTCCTGTAAGCACAAGAAGTTTCCGTCTGCACACGTGTGTGTATGAGTATATGTGTATACATTTGCTATGTAACCTTGTAATGCTTTTGTGCAATTTCTGGAGCGCTGTGCCAAAACAGAGGACTAATTTCATGGGTACAGAGACCTTTATTTTCTTTCCTGACTACCCTTTAGTGGTATTTAATAGCATGGCGCTGACTGCTGCTCATTTCTGTCCTGAATGGTCCTTTTCAAGCACCTTAAACCACAGACATACCCACACCTGCTGTGAATTCTTTGAAAGTGATCTGATTGCCATATTATGGCTTTATTAGATAGGTGAGAGAAGAGAGAAATGAAGGGAGAGAGATATGGGGAATAACATGCAACAAAGGTACCCAGCACCCAGGGTACCCAAACTGACCAGTAATAGTTTGAATAATTGATTTATTGAAGTAATTTTACTTTAAAAAAAAAAAAAAAACAACTTTAAATAACCGAAATCTTTGGGTTATTGGTTTGTTTGATAGGCAGATGAAGTTAATTGAAGACCTTGGGCTCTAGAATATTTTGATGGGCATTGTTACTGCTTTTTGATGTTTTATAGACTAAAGACTTAATTGATAAATCAAAAGCAATAAACTGATTAAATGAAAATAATCTTCACAGCAACACATTTTAAACACAGGAATTCCAGAGCAGTCACTCCAATTATCTCTGTGCTAATCAATAGCTGTTTCTCTGTTTAGTGTGAGTGTGTCTCTAATCATTGCTCTGCTTCTCTAAGCTCATCCCAAGTTTATGTCGTGATGAACACGCTGGCAGTCGTCCGCACAAACACACACACAGTTACATTAGTTCTCAGCCCAGCTGTGAGTGACTTCTGCCGAGAGGCAGTTCCACTGTAATAAAATCTATAGGGTGAAGGGGGGTTTAATCCTCATTCCATCCCTCCACCACCACCTCCTTCTCCTCCCTCGTCCCTCTTCTCCTCAACTGGCTGGCAATGATAAATGAGTCAATTATGTGTGTGTGTGCATGCAGCGCTGGAGAAGGGGAGCGGATGGGAACATTATTACCTGTTGCGGCTGGGGGTAATGTTGCGGTATTAATCATATTCTAATTTTCCTCCACCAAACGACCCCCCTGCTCCACCCCCCTCCACCCACCTCCAACATCCCACCTCAACACACCACACACAACCCCCCGCAAACAAGTCGACGTAAACTGCCAAGGGCCCAAAATATACTACCTCTCTGAGTAGGGGTGGGAGAGACAGAGTGTGAGAGAGAGAAGAGATGGGGTGACTGAGATGGAGAGAGAGCGACAGAGGTAACGAGGGAGGTGTTTGTGTGTTTGGACCTGAACACATTCAGATACGGAAGTCTGTCTGTGTGTGTGTGTGTGTGTGTGTGTGTGTATACGTGTGTTTAAAAATTCAGCCAACGGCATTATCCAGTTTTAGAGGACATGAGGGACTGGTTTGGGCGCGAGGAGAGACGAGCAGACACAGAGGACAGACAGAAATATAGGACACATGGGAGAGGTGTTTGGTTGCTATCACCTCAGAGGTGTGTGTGTGTGTGCGCGCATGTGTGCATGTGTGAAGGAGCTTCCACACCAGGCTTCGCTGTAGCTATGATATCCTTAAATGCCCACAGTCAGAGAAACATTCATGGGTCATGTCGGGAACACAAGAAGAGAGTAGTGATTGCTGAAACAGAAAAGGCAGATTTATTACGTGTATTCAGACTAAACTGGCACATTTGACCCACTTAAAGCAGAAAGTCAGACTTCGGTGGAACTTGGTAAAATGTGTTGTTGAAGGTGAAAGAAGGGGGGATGGTCAGACAGAGATGTAAAGACAGACTGGCTGGTAATTGGGGAAGCAACAAAATGAGGAGGAGTGGAGGGCACATGGATAGATTGAAAATTGTCCACTGAGAGAGAGAGATCGTGAGAGAGAGACACCTTGGATGTGCCTGCCTGCAGTTTTGGCTGGATTTCAGGCTCTGAGCGTGACTTCGTCTATTTCTGCTCTGCTGTGAGGTGATAATGGGCTGTCAGCACCCCAGTCACCCTGCTCCCTCCTCCCCCACCAAGTGTGAGAGAAAAAGAGAGAGAGGGAGGAGGGGGTGAGAGAGAGAGAGGAGTAATTTGTTGTCACATTGCTAATTGCATTGTGTATTTTCTTTCTTGCTTGCTTTTTTTTGGGGGGGGAACATGATACAAATCAAAACTAACCCGTTATATTTTTTCCACTCTTGTAGTTTGAAACTGGAGTGTGAGAAGCTGGCCACAGAGAAGACTGAGATCCAGAGACACTATGTTATGGTGAGACACACACACACGCACACACACAGGCCATGTCTCTTTGCATACACTCACAACAAGTGCAGCGCCAAGTCTGCTGAATCCCTTTCATCTGCTAACAGCTGCCAAACAACACCCACCAAAAAAACCACACACAAGACCACACACACTACCACACGCACACATATTATAAGAATGCAGAATAAACAGCACTTACATGGGCGTGCAGTCTTGTGCTTGTGTTTGCAAGTGTTTCTTTTTGTGTCTGAGATATGTACTCCTGGACCATCTGCTCAAGGTTGTGCACAGAACCTCATACTCATTTGGTACAGACCCAAATGTGTTCGTAATATCTACTATCAAACTTTCAGTTGCTGAACACTGACTTCCAATGTCTAGTGTGATTGATACTCCTCTTTTTTTATTCTTTGGTCACATTGTTCCTGATCTCAATCAAAATGTCACCTGTTCAAGCCAAACAGAGTATGTTGGATGCTATGTATGTTACATTGCTGGTGGTTTTTGCCAGCAAATTAAGATTATTATATACTTTTGGTACATGCTTGTATTGTAACTGTGGCATTTTACAGCATAATGGAAATCAAACTTTGAATCCTCAAAGTTGTTGCTAAACTCTAGCGGCGCTGAAACAAGTAGTAAATTAATCAGTTACTTAATTGACTAAATTAATTGGCAGCAAATTTGATCATTGTTTTAATTGGTTGAATTGTTTAAGTCATCCTTGAAGCAAAAAAAACAAAAAGCATTTGTTTCAGCTTCTCGTTTGTGGATATTTTCAGAGTGTCTTTTATTATAGTAAAGTTATAACTTTGGGCTTTAGTTGTTCAAAATAAGAAACATGAGTGTGTCATCTTGGGCTCTGGGTAATTGGGATGGGCATACGTTATTGTTTTATGACATTTTATTAAATTAAAATAATCATAAGAAGAATTGATCATCAAGCTTGTCGTTAGTTGCAACCCCCCTGACTAATTCAGACTTGTGGTTGTTTCACTGCTGTGTCATTGGTTGTCAGTCATCCCCTCCCACATGGCCGTGTTCGTCTGACCATACGATCTGTTCTCTGATACTGCTGCTTCCGTGCAGATCCTGTAAGTTTGATGCTTTTGCATCTCATCACTGAGGGCAGAGGAAGTCTTAGAGGTGAACATGGGACGATGGTTTCAATCCCAGAGTCCTTCATGAAAATTTGGGCATTTAAACAAATGACAATCACTCACTGTCTCTTCTCAACAGGGAGCACAGAAACGTAAATGTATGAGCTCAGTTCCTCTGTGTGAATGTTTAGGGCTGTTTGATTGTTAAGGATACATGATCAGCAAATCATTTTTTTTTTTTTCAGGGGAAAGGAAAGGCCAAAACTCTTTGTCTTCCTTTGTTACCTCAAGCCTTGATTTACCTGTGATCAGAGGCACGCACAACCACAGCTGACTGTGTGTAAGCTGCCCAGAACCTGCTACGCCAAAAAAGAGCTATGTGGCAATCTTGGCACAGAGCAGGGACTGGTGGGGGGATTGAAGTTTTAGTGATGGGGAGAGGGGATAGCTGGCATCGAGCATAGGCCAGGTCTCCTTTCTTGGCTGATGATTTGGGGGAGTTTGGATGTTGCTAAGCAACAGGCGAAACTTGGCACACCAACTGCCAAGCAGAGCTGCCAGGAAAGGCGTCTTTTATGGAGGCACACAGACAAACAGACACAGAAAGAGGAGTGCGCACACACTCGGAGGGAAACATGCACAGAGAGCGCATAGATACACACGCCTACACAGTTGCAGACTTGTGCTACAAACACACACGCACACCTGCACACACAGACACACATATACATGCGTGCTAACTGCCAGGAAAGATGTCTGGAGAGAGAGGACCCCTGCCATCTCCTTTCCCATCCTGCCAGGCTGTTCTGGCTGCCCAACTGCCAATCTCCTCTCTCCACAACCAGCCACGCTGAAAAGCAAATGTCAGCCTGTCACTTTTCGAGGCACCTGACTTTAAAAATGCTCTTCTTTTTCATCCATCACTGAAGGTAGAGAGACAGACAGAGCTCCTCCTGCATTGCTCACAGCTCCTTGTACTTTGGGATAAAAGCTAGGGTCAAAAAGCTCACATTAGACATGATTATTGCAATAGTCTGTCACCTTCTTCTGCTCGGCGACAATTTCCCTGCCTCGCTTTGGGTTTCTGGCTTCCAAAACGTGCCCCAGGGTCATTTTAGAGCCATTGACTTTCAGCAGAGTCAAGGTGAAATTAGTGGCGATGTGCTTTTAGGGACATATGGGCACTTCAGTGTGCACATGCCCGGGCTGGCACTGTCTGAAGCTCAGAGCACAAGAAAGGATTTTGTGAGTGCCTCAGGGCTCACACTTTGTGTATAAACAATGACTGAAATGTCATTTTATATAAATATAAGATCATGGCAGAAATTAGATCTTTGTTAGATGTTTTGTTTTGTTTTTTAAGAAATATGTTGCTATGTCCTAAATGAAAAGGCTGGCAAATCCTGAAAAACAAAACCAGAGCAAGCAAACCAAAAACAAAAATCAACAATATATTAGTCTATCTTTTAATATTTTCTGACTTCCCTGCCTGGTCTTGGCACAAAGCCCCACGCCTATTCAGTCTTACTCACATTAATGGTTTAAAAACAGTTCACATACTTATTTTATTATCCTAAAAAACAACCTAGAAGAGCTGGGCACTGTACTTTTTAGGAAGCATTAATTAAACAGGAGTAAATAGTGCATTTGTTAAGAATTGTTTTTAGCTGCAGATTAATACATATTTCGTTCACCAGTGAGCATTTCCGGCAACCACAATGTGGGACTCATAGTTGGTTTTGGTTTTGAGCTTTTCATGGGATTTTTTGGCAATAGAAAATATACAGAATGTCACCAGACTTCGACTGAAAAGTTTTTTTCTCTGTTCTGTTATTTTTATCATTGTCACTTCTACAATTTATCTTTGTGCAGAAAAACTAAGCTAGATTGCCAAACTTAAAGTTAACTATAACTATTTTTCACCAGGTCTAATGATTCAACTTAATATTTCCATTTAGTTCCTGAAACAATATTTGCAAGTTTTATGTCCAGTATATATTGTGTTGGGATTAAAAATGCATTATCATTGAGCTTTCCCTTCCTTTCAACATTCTGTCTTTTAAAATATTGAAGTCTGTCGATAACCGCATTCCTATGGCATATTAATATTCAAACTATTATTTAAAAACCCTTCTAGCTTTACCTATTCCACACAAGTCTCTTCATATTCTGGTTTATGTGCTATCATATATATTAACTGATGTCCTCCTCTGTATTTCAGTATTATGAGATGTCCTACGGCCTTAACATTGAAATGCACAAACAGGTGAGTGAACTGTAGACCTCTCTCTTCCCTCTTGCTTCACACTCCTAAAGCTTTACATTATTCTCTTGCATTTTTATCGCTGCCTCCTTTCTTTTCATCAGCTCTACTCCAACGTTTTTCAGGAATGTATGTGTGTCTCTGTGTGACTCTCTGTGTGTCTCTCTACCACTGTAATGTCAGTCCTCTCACTGATGGACCTATATAGCACCGTTATGCTGTGGAGGCGTTAATAGGATCCACAAACAGAATTCATTTCTCCACCACAGACAGTTGAGAATACTCTGTCCTTCCCCGAGCCTCCAGAACAGCCTCCCCTCTCGCCCGTCATAAATCCCTGTCTGTTACGGCCTCTGTGCTGCATCCCTCCATCCCTCCCACTCCTGCCCCGCTTCTCCATCCCTTATTCCTCTTTTCTCCATTCCCTTCAATTGCTTGTCTTTTTTAATGCTTCTCTCTCTTAATCTCCATTTCTTCACCATCCCCGTCTCGTCTCCCTTTTTTTCCATTGATTTCTCTATCTCTCTCTTTATCTGTTTTTTTTCTTTGTACATCCTCCCTCCACCTCTGTCTCCTTGCAGACGTACAGTCCATGCTGAATTTCACTTTAAATCAGGTCACTGCCTTCCTGCCGTCTACTCTCTCTTTCTTTCTCTCTCATTTCATTTCACCATCTCAATCGTTTCGCTTTTGACGTGCTGCTACCGCCACTCCACCCCCCACCCCCACCTCCCAATCTCGATTTTCCTCCCCCGCCTTCCTTCTGTTTCTTCTTTCTCTGTCTGTTTCTCCTCTTCCTCCCACATCCTTCGTTCATTGGCTGTCATTTCCTCAACCCAATCTGCCCTTTTCCTCTTCCTCTCCTTCCTCCACCTCCTCTTTTCATTTCCCCGTTTCCTTCTCTTTTTGTCCTCCCCTTTATCCTTTCTCTCATTTGCTCGTTTTCTCTCTCTCACTCTCCACCCCCCTCTCTCTCTCCTGAAGATGTCATTTAGTAGTTGGAGTTCTCTAACAAGAAATCATTGTGTCTCCCTTGGGGTGGGGGGCGATGGATTCAGAGGATGGAGAGAAGGAGGGAGAGGAGGGGAGGGGAGGGGGAACATGCTGCCTGGCTGAAAAATGGAGAGCAGAGGGAGGGAGAGATGTGGGCAAGCAAGAGAAATGAGAGAGAGAGAGTGAGGAAAAGGGAGGGGGCGGAAGTTCAGTCCGGCATCAATAAATCACTTAAGAGAGAGAATGGGGTGTGCGTATATATGTGTACACACACACACACACACACACACACATACACACCAACACTCACACACACACACATTGGTCTTACTATAGTTGTGAGGACAGTCTTTGACATAATACATTCCCTAGTGCCTTACCTTAACCATAACCATCACATCTAAATGCCAAACCCCCAGCCCTTACCCTAACCCTAACCTTAACCTAAACCTAATTCTAACCTGAACCTTAAAATCATGTCTTAACCCTCAGACAGCCCTTTGAAGGTGTGAGGAGCAGAAACACACACACACACACACACACACACACACACACACACACACACACACACACACACACACACCAGAGTCTAGCTGTCAAGAAGACAAACAGCCTGTGGCCATAATGATGTTGTCATGATCTCTGCATGCATATCATTACTGGCCCTAACGGCCTTGTTGGGCCTGCCGCTAAATGTGTTTGTGTGTGTGTGTGTGTGTGTGTTAGACATCACATGGCAGCATTTGTAACACTGATTACTGCGCTAATACTGGGAAGGGAGAAATGGAACAAGGGATGGATGGAAAGAGCAATAAATGGAGTGAGATGGAAAGAAAGATGGAAAGAGATGATGATGATGAGGAGGAGGGTGGGGGGGGGGGGGGGGGGGGGGGGGTTAACTGTTGGCTGTGTAGTAGAGCAGATCGAGACAGACACACACTCACAGCAAGAATCACTGACCCCCAGCAGGAAACAAACACACACACACGTGCGCAAGGACACATTACAAACACATGCGTATACACACACAAACACACAGAAACAGAGAGAGGGAGAAGATGGTGGATCTTGCATCTTTTCTCCTTCACTCTCTCTCTCTCTCTCTCTCTCTCTCTCTCTCTCTCTCTCTCTCTCTCTCTCTCTCTCTCTCTCTCTCTCTTTCTCTCTCTCTCTCTCTCTCTATCTGTGTGGGCTGGCTGTGGCCACAGCAGATGCTGTCCATGAATATTTTAGCCAAACTCCCTGGCAGAGTTTCCATTTGCATGGACCAGATGTAAGCAGCTGAAATATTTACCACACTGGCCCTGGGAGAAACAGGCCACAGCCACACTGTGTGTGTGTGTGTGTGTGTGTGTGTGAGTGTGTGTGAGAGTGTGAGTGTGTGTGTGTGTGTGTTTGTGTGTGTGCACGTGCACGCGCCCGCGTGCGTGTGTGCGTGTGTGCTTGTGCGCAATCGTTATGAGTATGTGTGTTCTTGTTTGATGTGCCCAGTCTTGGCTATGCAAGAGTGTGTGTGTGTGCGCGCCTGTGTGTGCGCGCCTGTGTGTTTATTCATCAAAGTGACAGTATTTTTTTTTCTTTCAGACGGAGATTGCCAAGCGGTTGAATGTGATCTGTGCTCAGCTCATCCCATTCCTGTCACAGGAGGTGTGGGACACACACACACACACACACACACACACACACACACCCATGCACGCATGCACACACGCACTGTACAGCATTCAGCAGTCTCTCTCCTGTCTGACAGCAGCCCACACAGAATGCATGCACATGCACACTACACACATTTATCAATACCTCACAGCCACACACACACACAGCTGCAGATGGACAGAACTTCAAAGCACATTCATTTTCCTCGATCGCCAAATGGTTTCATACATTCACATGATTCCCAGAGCGAAAAAAAAAAAACAGTATTTCAAAGATGCTGTTTGTGAGAGTATGAATACTTTTTCATACTAATTAAGAAATATTACACGTGATTAATATTAATTCAGTTTACAGAAGGAAAAAAATGTCAAGCCATGGTATTTAATTCTGAATCCACCTGCCTTCACTCACCTCTTGGTTTGTTCCACAGCACCAACAACAGGTGGTCCAGGCCATGGAACGCGCCAAACAGGTGACCATGGGGGAGCTAAATGCTTCGATAGGGGTACGTGGGCTCCCCCCTCTGCCTCATAGCGTGTGTACCTTATCTCCCATTTATTTATTTTTCCTCCTTTTCTTTTCCTTTTATTGAGGCAACATCCCTGGGCCTACGCTAAAATATACAGATTTATTGGCAAATATTTCAAAAGATGAAGTAAATTTTTTATCTTAAGTTTCCTTACCAACCCCCAAAATTAACTTATGGGTCCAATTAAATGTCCCCATATAATTTTCCAAATTTTTTTTTAATGAAAATGAAATTGAAAGTAAAACAAACTTTAAACAATATTTCAATTTTAGCTGTTTGTCCCTTTAGTTTCCACTGGCTCCAGAGCCACTGCCCTGACCACAGTATTCCTCCTCTTGTCCACATCGCAGCACTTAGTTCCCTTCCTTCCTCCTTTCCTCCTCTTGATCACTTCCTTTCAAGCCACTTCCTCCAGTGCTTGTAAGTCACCCATTTCTCTTTCTTCTGTCTCCTCTTTTTTTCTGTTTCTTCTTTGTTTCTGCCTCTCTACAGCAGCAGCTTCAGGCACAGCACCTCTCGCAGCATGCCCAGGGTTTGCCAGTGGGCCCACACCCATCAGGACTGCCCCACCCTGGCTTGGCACTCGGTGGAGGATCCAGCCTGCTGGCCCTGTCCGGGGCTCTGGGGGCTCAGCTGGCTGCCAAGGATGAGAGAGCCCACCTAGAGGCAGCAGCGGCCGCTGCCGCTGCAGAGCACCACAGAGGTACAGAATAACTTTAAATGACGCTTATTTACTTATTTTTGTTTCAGTGTGTTTGTTCTCAAAGTAAAAGTGTAAAACTTTGTATGGGTTCAAGGCTGTGACAAGATCTGGATTCCATTCGTGGAGATGAAAATGTCTGTCTGAGGTTGGGAGTAAAGTAAACACTGGAGCTTGGCTCGATGGATTCCGATGATTGGCTTTGCTTTGGATTTTTTGGCAGGGCATGGGAGTGTTGCTGATGATAACACTCCTCAGGGATATTTTTCCACTGAGTCATCAGCTGCAGGGTGATGTAACATGATGGCATGTAATGTTGAATTTTTGTGCGCTTGTTTGTATATGTGTGTCCTTATCTGCATTTGCTGTCCTGTGGCCTGGTACCTGGATGTGTTGGGTGCTGCTGTCTGGAATGAACAGACCGTGAAGCAGGACCAGTAAGTACAAATCACTACACAGAGTGTGACATATATAAAGTTTTGTGTTGTCCTTTCTTCTGTGTACTTTTAAAACACTTGTTAGCTGGTTGCTTAAAAGTATGCAGGTTTTGGCAGCTTTGAGTATTTTCTTAAAAAAACACATCTTATTGGCTTAAACTTGGTTGTCTTTGGCTTTTAGACAACAGGAGTGCAGTCACGGATGCTGGCACCTGTGTGATAACTGTAATTGCCAAAGCGCACGCAGACCACTCCACAGCCTTTTCTGTTGCCTTAAAGAAAACTTGAAGCATTCTCTTTCTTCCTCTCACTCCTACAGTGAGCTGGCCGATCGATACAGACTGATATTCTTTCACATTCATCTCTGCAGCTTATGAGCCTGACGTGATTTATGCAGTCCCTCTCACCTCATTATCACCCTCTTCCTTCCTCTCTACCCCGGCTCCCTTTTTCTTCATTCCTCTCTCCTTCCCACCCTCTCCTCCTCCACCTCTTTGTGCCCCTGTGCACACCTCCCCTTTGCTCTTTGCCACACTCCCTTGCTCACTCTGCTCTCAATTCAATCCACCCCTCTCCCCTCCTCATCCCTCCTCTCCCTCTCTCCTCTCTGCAGAGCTCTCTGTCCAATGGGGAAAAGGGTCGCCCAGCAGACTACCTCAGCAACGGCAAGAAGAGGAAAGCTGATGAGAAGGAGTTCATGACAGACTATGTGAGGATGCTTTCATAAGCATGTTTAAATAACTGAGCGAAAGTTCCGCCCAACCTTGCCAGTCCTCGTCAGATAACACCACTGGTGTCTGTACAGTGGACTTTGGAGACTTGCTCTCTTTGTAGACAGTAATTGAAATATTCACACTCCCCGCTGTCATTACTGTGCTCTTGGTGTCATTGTGGAAGAGCAGATATATTAAGCATTGTGAGGGATTAATTTCTGTCTGAGATAAATTCATTTTGGGTAGATTTTTCATTATCAAATTCAGCATTACTGCTTTGTTCAACCTTAATATTAAAAACATGAGCAGTGCCTCAGAGTATTTCAGCTCTCCAAGTCAAACATCTAAAATTAATTAATTACAGGTGTATTGTCCAATGCGTTTACTGTACTTTCAACCATCTCGGGCAATAAAATGTCAAGATAGATTATTTCATTTTCCTCTGTTTGCAGTTTGAGAAATTAAGGCTTTTGGGAAAGTGCAAAAGCGTTTTATAAAACTTTAAAACTAAATGCATTAGGTGATGCACACGCAGGCACCTCTGCTTGTATATGACTTTTCATGAGTGTGTTTGTGTTGTATATTTCTACATGTAATCTACATTCATCATACAATAGAGCAGAATATCTAATCTCACCTTCTCCCTCTTCCCTCACAGGGCAGCGATGCGGATAAGAGTGATGATAATTTGGTGGTGGATGAGGTTAGTAGGCGGCCGCTGGCCTATGCTGGCCTCACTTCACTGCTTTCATCTGCATACATCATGTAAACACACCCAGCAGGACCATCTGAATAATCATAATAACAATAATACTCCCCCCTGTCCTCATCCACCTCTGCCTGCCCTCATTTCTCAGTAAACAACCATAAAATATATAGGTGCATATGGACTTCACTGCAGTTCAAACTGTCTGCATATTTTAAAATCACCTTAATGTACAGTGCTGTTGGTATGTCTGTTGAGAGTTTATGAAAATGGATAGCAAGCATGTAAGAGGTTAGAAAATGAAGTGGTTTCTGATAAAGATTAACAAAAGCTAAGAAAAAAAACATTTTTTTTTTGCATTAAGTTTTTTTTTTTCTTAAAATGATCTGGCATCTAAATGAATATACATGACCTCTGTGCATAAGATAATGATAAGTGAGCCATACCCAGTTTAATGTGAAACAGGACTTTCTTACTAAAAAGACTGCAACTATAAAGACTCATGTTAACTTCAGATAAACTTTGGAACACATTTTCGCAATGAACAGGTATTGTGGATTTGTGTTACATTTTGTAAGCACATTAGGAAGTGAATTCTTAATGGACAGTATAAGCATGAATGACTGCAGTAAGCAAACCCTATTACAGTATTCTTAAGAGCACCTGACAGAACAGAAGCATGCTGAACCTATTCTTTTCAAGAATCTAAGAGGTGATTAATATGAGAAAGGTGATCTCTGTGGCCTTCAGTGCTAAAACACTGCAAAATGAATGAATAAATTTACCAATCCTTCTTATTTCAGTCTCCTGTACTAAAGTTTTATGTGTTTTGAATTCAGGATCCGTCGTCCCCCCGCAGTGTGCAGTCCTACTCGTCGAGGGAGAATGGTTTGGACAAGATGCCTCCGTCTCGTAAGGAGGGTCCACCACAGGCCAGCCCCACCTCCCTGGCCTCCTCCAGCAGTGCCGCCTCCCCTTCCCGTGGCAAAGAGCCCCCACAGGTAAACGAACACATCAGTATGAACACACACAGGAATTCATGTGCAGCACAGTGGACCCACACACACACACACACATAAAAGAACAAATATTTGAATAATTTTTTGGGGTATTGTTGTCACATGTATGCGGACATCTGTGAAAAACACATGATGTATTTCAGTGCAGGACTTCTGTTTTTCCATGCTGTCAGCACACACTGTGTTCTGTTGTTTTGTTTGAGGTCAGTAGTTCATCTTGGAGTTATTATGGTGTGTATTCAACATCCCACACACATTCAGTCTGGGCCGCTGACATCCCACAGCACTCCTCAGGTCCCACCGGCCCTCAGTCATCCTTACTCTCACTTTGTGTGTGTGTGTGTGTGTGTGTGTGTGTGTGTGTGTGTGTGTGTGTGTGTGCTTTTCTTTGGTATTTGTCTTCTTCCCTGGCCGGTGCCATCCTTTTGCTGGAAAATTGCCCCCTCCCCCTCCCATTCTAATCCTAAAGGCAGTCTGTTTATTTCACATTTCAGTCTACATTTATTTCCTTTTCTGTTTTTGTTTTCCAACACTTCTCTTTTTATTCCTCATTATTCCAGAGGGAGAAGTCCAGTACTCCAGGTATGAAGCCAGGGACCCCCATGTCTCAGGAGTCCAACACCCCAGGACCCAGCGGACCGCCGCAGTTTAGACCTGTCCCTGGCAAGCCTGGTGTTGACCCCCTCTGTAAGACTGTCTTACAAGCTTGCTTTTATTCCTCAACCAACATGTCATTCGTATTTTATTATTCTAAGGTGGCACTGAACTTCAAAAAGCCTTAAACTGATGTGAAGTGAAACTGTAAGGCTGCTGACATTACTGGAAAAACCTGCACTTCACACAAGGGATCATTTAAAAAAAAAAAAAAAAAAAAAAATCTGTTTTTACAGAGACAGCTTTTTTAGCCTGTACTGGCTTTGTTACATGTTGTGATGTTATCAACATTGGGCCGCAGTAGTTGGTATGGGTGTCAGCCAGCTCCCCACCACCGACCACCATCTGGACTTAATAAGCAGCTGTGGGCAAAAATATTCAGTGCGCCTCACTTTTTAAATGGAAAGATTAGGAGAGGTGATGGACTGTGACTGTGAGCTGCTTCATAATGAGCCTCCATCTATTTCAGTGTATCTCTTTCTCTCATTTTTTTACTCACATCACCTGTGAGCCCCCACACCGCTTCCACACACCCACATCATTGTGCATACATATGTACACGCTCGTAGATGCAGCTACATGCGCAGGAGGAGGATACAGAGGATGTTTATGCAAGCACACACACAAACACGCACAGGTACCATCTTGCTGCAGGAATATATGGTGGCCAGCAGGGGTCAGTAGTGGTCTAGTGCTGCAGTTAGAAATGTCCTGCCTTTGGTGGCAGCTTGTTCACAGCCTGTCAGTCACAGCTGTCTCACACACTGACAGGCTCAGCACAGGGAGTCACCATAATAAAATGTGCATCTTATTCAGTTCTATGACCACGTGATATCTGAAGCTCTTGAAAATGACTGGCATTGTGTATTCTTTGCCTCAATCAATAATTTGTTCACTTAAATAATTCACAGCAAATTAACACTCTTGTCTTTTCTTCCCTCCGTCCTTCCACCAGCTCTGGGTCTCAGAAACCCCTTGGCGGTGCAGGGAGCGTACCCTCCGGGGGCTTTTGGCCTGCCTCCTCCAGGGGTGAACGGGGACCTGCCCGGGGCGGCGGGCTACGGCGCAGGCCTCCACTTGGTCTCCCCGCAGATGAATGGAGCTGCAGCAGCGGCGGCAGCAGCAGCTGCCGCAGGCTACGGACGGTCCCCTGTGGTGAGCTTGACGCTCCGCATATAATTTGTCTTAGCAGTGTCACTGTCATATGTAATACCTCAGCAAATAAAACCTGTCAGAGAGGGCAAAAAGAGGAACATTCTATATGCAGCAAAGAATGGAGCATTTTAGAGGGAGAGAAGAAGGAGGAGAGGTTGCCTTGTCATTTATTGTTAAGGATCTATGACCTTGGCTCTTGAGAAGTCTCTTTAGTTTTATATGATCTCATTTCATCCTGATCCTTCATCTGATACTGTCTCTGTATTACCCATTTTTATGAGTGAATTCTCTTCTTTCCTCACTCGTCTGACGAGACACTTTTTCAGTTTTTTTTTCCTTACATTAAGGTATCTCTGTCTCTTCCAGGTGGGCTATGAATCTCCACACCCACATATGAGGGTCCCTGGGCTGCCTGCTAGCCTGCAGTCAGCTGCCTCTGGAAAACCGTGAGTTTCTTCTACCTTGCCTGCTATCATTCAAAACTTCACCTGTTCACTATTAACTGCTCTCAGGTTCTCCTCAAAATTCAATTCCAATACCAGAGAAGAAACAGAACAGTGAAGATGAACAATGAAAAATATAAAAGGGAGAAAAATATTTTAATAAAAATCAGTTTGGCGGCTCCAGAATTTTGTTAGGTCAAAATGTACAAAGCTGAGCCTTCTTTATTTAAATTAAACGATCTTTGTTCATACAGTTGAATAGGTATTCATCCTTAAAGCACTTGAAAAATGTTTTTACAACCGTATCAATGTGCCCCCCATGCCTGGTTCCACTTTGTTGTTTGGAGTATTTTTCTTATTTCTGCAGATGAATTGCCAGTGTTGAAAATGTTAGTAATATTTGCAAAGCAGCTTCAGTAGACTAAAACAGTTAAATATAATATTTTTTCAGTTTAGTTCATCATTAGGAAATGTCAGGTTTTAGTCTCTCAGAAATATTTCTTGGTAATTCTGAGAAATCAGAAGTTGAAGCAGATGAAGTTGTGGGAGAAATGCCTACACATAAAAGTTCTGAAACTTCTTAGCAGTTTTAAATGGTGCTCATCAAAGTTAAACACGTTATTGGTCTTGTACACTGAATAGTTCAACACAAGTCCTCTTTTAGAAACAAACACTGCCAGTCTGATTTAGTGTTTTTGCTGCAGCCTTTTAATCTCTTGTTATTTCTCTTTTTCTGTTCCCTTCCATCTTTTTTTCTCTCCAGCGCCTACTCATTCCATGTCAGCGCAGACGGCCAGATGCAGCCCGTGCCCTTTCCCCCTGACGCCCTGCTGGGCCCGGGAATCCCACGTCACGCCCGTCAGATCCACACCCTGAACCACGGAGAGGTGGTGTGTGCCGTCACCATCAGCACCTCCACGCGCCACGTCTACACTGGAGGAAAGGGCTGCGTCAAGGTGTGGGACATCAGCCAGCCGGGCAGCAAGAGCCCCATGGCCCAGCTGGACTGCCTGGTGAGACATGAGAGACAGTTAGATGGATGGTTGTAGACTCATATTTAAAGTCTCTTGACTATCTTGTGTCTAATAATGTTGCTTTACTACCAAAAGTGATACTCTCATTTTTCACACATAAAAACACTTTGGATGATGAATTACCTTTGCGTTGTTGTCCTAAAGCCAAGTCCTCCAGCATCTTTATTTATAGCTGTGATAATGCAGTAGCAGCATGCTTAACTCCATACACGTATCCCCTTGTCGTCAATTGCAGTGAACAACAGCATATATCATTGAGTATAAATGTTAATATTTTGTGTTTTATTGTGGCCAATCAGAACAGGGATAACTACATTCGCTCCTGCAAGCTGCTTTCCGACGGGCGAACCTTGATTGTTGGCGGGGAGGCCAGCACGCTGTCAATCTGGGATTTGGCCACACCCACTCCCCGCATCAAGGCGGAGCTGACGTCGTCCGCTCCCGCCTGCTACGCTCTGGCCATCTCCCCTGACAACAAGGTCTGCTTCTCCTGCTGCAGTGACGGCAACATCGTCGTCTGGGACCTTCACAACCAGACACTGGTCAGGTAAGAGAGGAGAGAGAGCACCGTCTATAACACGTATCCTCTGGTCGGATGAACAGAGCAGCTGGAATAGGACCAGATAGCAAGCATTTCAAGTAGCAAGAGCGAGTGATGAAAAAGTGAGAAGTTATAGACAGGGAAATGAGAGGAAAGGGATGACTGCACAGAGGGTTGGAGGAAATAGTGTAATATCTGAAACTTCCCAATCCACTCTGTCAGCCATAGAGAGAGGGGGGTACATTACAGATCCCAAAGCATCAATTACTGTATTTGCTTTATTTTTTTCCGCCACATTTTTCAAAATGAAATATGTAGGGGATAGACCCGCCCAAATAGTCAATTCTTTGCTGGCTAATATGCACACATCTGTGTATCAAGGGACAAGAACTGCAAACTAGCCCTGGATGTGAATGGTGTGGTATGTGGCACTGGTCCATGCCTAATACTTGTCCCTATAAAAATAAATACACAAAACACTCTGAGCCTTCTTATTTTGCATTTATTTGCAGCATATAAACAAATTGTATGATTTTTCCAGAACACACTGTAATATAGTTATATGCAGGCATGTTAATGTAGTTAAAGTATTTGTCAATAATTGACTTGAGAATTGACTTATATTCCTTCAGTGTAGTTTTATACAAAATTAAGTAACTTCAACAAAACTGTTGAAAACATCTGTGTAATATATTACATTAATCTCTTTGTGATGTTTCTCATAACATGCATGATTGAATGAACTAAAACCAGGTGATGCCTTGCACCACTTGCAAGCTTTGAGAAATGTCTGGGCAGTCGGAGGTAGAGGTTCATATGTGTGTTTGTGTGTGTTTATCTAGACAGTTCCAGGGCCACACAGATGGAGCAAGCTGCATCGACATCTCTAATGATGGCACCAAGCTGTGGACGGGAGGACTAGACAACACAGTCCGCTGCTGGGACCTCCGAGAGGGACGCCAACTCCAGCAACATGACTTCACCTCGCAGGTACACACACACACAAATCATACTCACTACAGTCAGGCATTAATGTACTGCCGATGACCATTAAAGCTTTACTGGTCTCATCTCCCCATTTCTTTCTTTCCCCTCCTCCTTCGATACCCTTCTTCCTTCCCTTTCCCTCTCCAGATCTTCTCTCTGGGCTACTGTCCGACAGGCGAGTGGCTGGCTGTGGGAATGGAGAGCAGTAACGTGGAAGTCCTGCACGTCTCCAAACCCGACAAGTACCAGCTGCACCTCCACGAGAGCTGTGTTCTCTCCCTCAAGTTTGCCTACTGCGGTATGTACACACATACACTCATACACACACACTGGCTAGATTGATGGTTTGGTTACATCACATTACCTGAGGGTATTTAATCACAGAGAAGCAGAACAAATCTTTCACTTCTCTCATTATTCAGAAACAGATTCTTCCTTTTCACCTCTCGCGTTCTTTTCAAAAGCAGCTTTTCCTCTTAGGCTTCTCCATATCTCACCTCCCCTGAGGCTTTATCTGTTGATGGCTATATGTGTTTTGTCCTGTAGGTAAATGGTTTGTGAGCACAGGCAAAGATAACCTCCTGAATGCGTGGCGGACACCTTACGGATCCAGCATATTCCAGGTAGATCATCCAATACTGAGTTTTGCAACCACCACTGATCTTTTCTTTTCTTTTTTTATCAACTATGAAATATGATGACATGATGAGAAACTGGGATCTCTGGCCTGGAAACAATTCACTTGTGAAATTTGAAGAATTCCTAAGATTTTTTTCACTTCCCTTCTTTTTCATCTTCTTGTTTACATACTAAAGGGTTATTTTGGAACACATCAGTTTTGATTTACCAGCAGCTTTAATGTGAATTTTTGTGTCACTGTTTGTACAAAAACCATGATTCATTGACTGTTTGTACTTCATATTGCTTCCTCTCTGTCTGTGTGTTCAGTCTAAGGAGTCTTCGTCGGTTCTCAGCTGTGATATCTCCCCTGACGACCAATTTATCGTCACCGGCTCCGGGGACAAGAAGGCCACAGTCTACGAAGTCATCTACTGAACTCTGATTGGCTGAAAAAGTAAAATCAATAATCAGGGGGCAGAGCCAAGGCTCCCTCCTGCACCAATGACTGTACAGAGCATCGGTGGCATGGAAAAGACACTCAACTTGTACTTTGTTGTTTTGTTTACGTTTGTGAAAGAAATGCGAAAGAAAGAGAAGCAAGGGGGCACAAAGTCACATCTCTGGAAAAAAAACTTTGAACTTTGTTTCTAAGGCTCTGAGAACGCTGGTTAGTCTATAGCTGTGCAAATGTGGGATTCCTCCAAAGAACTTTTTGTTTTGTTCCTTTTTTCTTTTTTTTTTTTAACAAAATAAAACCTCCGTAGTGAACAAGAAATTAGCAAAAAACTTATTTTTTTAGCCTTTGAATTTTTCGCAAACAGTTGGACAGCATCAAGAGGAAAAAGACAGACGTGGAACTGAAGAAGTGTAGGGAGGGTTCATGGAGGGCTGGGGCTCTTAATGAAAAAATATGGTCCATATTCTGTGCTGTTTAAAAAGTCTCAGCCTGGGTCAACTTGGCCCGGTTTGGTCTTGTCCGGAGCGCGCATCTGCTCCTCAGGGCAGCAGATGCATGGCAGACGGCAGGATGTTGTGCTGTGAGGTTCCAGATAATTTTTTTTTCTCCCTCCTGGTTAGGTTTCAGCAGCAACATGATTGTATCATCTCCAGTACATACATGACAGAACAGGGCTTGGTTTCCTCTAAAGTGTCCTGAGACTCAGTTTGTCTTTGTTCCTTTTGGTTTCTGTTTTGTTTTTGTTTTTTTTCTTTTACAAAAGAACAAAAATGAACTTATTGTGCTGATGTTTTTAAGGAAACCAGCCTGGAACAGAAAACCACGACCCAGAGGACAGAAAGCTGAAGTCAGTACAAACAACTTACAACAGGTACTTTTCAGTTTCGGGGGACGTGGCCTCTGCTACATTGTCTTCATCTTTAACACCCAGCATTAAATGTGATTTTCTATTGTATTTGTTAGGGCACATATAGGCAGACAGGTATTTTCACAACTGCATCATGAACCTTGAACCTTGCTATATATGGACATGTAAATAAAGTTCTCTAAAGGCAAACAAAGATCTGTGACTTGGATTTGCTTTGAGACAGCAGGCTGTACTGTGTGGCTTCTCTCAAACATCGGTACAGTTTTTGTCTGTGATATGCTGTATGTCATTTGAGTTTTTTCTTGCATCAGCAGCATCTTTCACAGAAAACCAGATTGAAACAACTCCAAAAGGACCAATGCAGTCTTAATGGTATGAAGGGTAAAAATAAAGTAGAGTAGTCCACTCTGCTGGCTGTCAAGTAGTGTTTTTTAACCACAGAACCAAGTCAGGCTCTGGCCAAGTTTATATTGGATGTTTAAAACTGGGAAAAAAAAATCAAAAGAAGCATTTGTTGAATATTTGTTTAAACCATAACAGCCAGAAAAGTGTGTGCTCACAGCGTGGTGCCAAAAAGCGTCTTAGAAATATTTAGATGAAAAATGAAGGATTTGAATGGTGACTACAAACTTTGCCTCCGCTTTCTTGTGATGGAAACTTTTCTCTCTCCCAGAGAAGGAATACAAAGACACAAAGCTTCTCCTTTAGTCAATATCTGAATCCTCAGACGTGAGATAGTGTCCTGGGATTCAAACCCACAGTGTGAGCAAGTCAGGATTTTTTTTGTGTTTTTTTTCGGGTTAAGCTGGCCCATAGAGCGGCAAGACAGGTGATCTGTAGAACAATGAGCTGTGGAAAGGATTATTATAGCAATAATGCCCATGAGGGAGTTCTTCTTATGGTTGTAATGGCGGACTGTCCTGCTGAGACAAAAAGCTTTAACATTGGGACAAAACAAAAGCAACAAATCAAGGTTTTTCAAATCTCAAACATACCGAGGGGAGAAAGCTCATTCATGATTCATTTTCTTCCTGCTGTATCTAGAAGGGACATAAGTCTGTGAGTAATATATTGTTGGTGTGTGAATTACCTGTATGACTTATCTGTTATGGTGTCCCGATTTGGTTTAACGTTTGTGTGTAAAAGTTAGTAGCGCGACCGATGCTAATGCGCTAGCCCGTTAATGGGCCCCTCGGTACAACGACTTTGTAAACATTGCACGTTGCTGTCTTGCTTTGGGGTGTTTCTAGTGCAAAATATTTCCACACAGCGGACATGTGATGAAAAGTTGGTTAGCCAGTGCTGCTCAGTCTTCGCCTGTTAGCTGGCTAGAAACTGTGGAATGGATTTCCTGAATGGCGGCATGTCTCATTACTCAGCCTCACATTGAGACACATCTCCGTTCAGGAAATCCATTTCACATTTTGCAGCCAATTAGCAGAGCAGCCGGCAGGGAATCACTTGTGGAGTAATTTCAGCAGACAACATTAAAGCTCAGAAATGGTTCATGGATCGGAAATTTCCGATCCGTGAATTATGTTGGTATCGGAACCCGATACGGATACTGGATCGGATCGGCCCATCCCTAATGCTAACCATGTTCACTATCTTAGTTGTAGACCACAGACTGTATAAAACATGGACGTAGCACCCGATAATGATAATAATATATTAAAATGTTTGATATTTAATATTTACCGGCTTTCGGTCGGTTAGTACAGTCTACACTACAACAAGCCATAGGCTATTGCCACAAAAACCTATCCGAACATTGGCAAACAAGCACGGACACTGCAGCCCCTGTCAACAGCTGGAGGTAGCCGGAGGCCACTGGATGTAGCCGCCTAGCCCAGCCAATGCTTTAGCAAAGAGCTAACTGCCAGTGCCTGTCTATGGGGCTGTCACTCCTCAACGTAACCACGCCCTAATTTATGTAAGAATTTTAAGCCTAAATAACACTAAAACGGTTGTAGTACAAAAAAATTCACCTTCCCCACAGTGTTCACGGGGGTGGAAACTATCAATAGAGACCAAAAACAAAAATGTACCAGGCTATAAATATGTTTTTTTAGGCTGTAAAGTTGGCTATTTTAACATGGGGGTCATGGGGGAGAATTGCTCACTTCTGGAGCCAGCCCCCAGCCGCAGCCGAGGAACTGCAGCTTTTTGAACGCGGAAGTGATCCTCACTGCTGAAACCTACTACCCCCCCCTTGTTGTAGACCAGCTCCGGCTCTGGAGCTGCATGTGGCTCTTTCATCCTTCTGCTGTGGCTCCCTGTGACTTTGGAAAATACATAATGAGTATTTCATTTAAATGTACTTTTATTTTACCTTTTTTTTTCTAAATGTAATTCCAAATTTGAAGATTATGGTGATCTTGTAACATTAAAATAAAACGTTTTTAATTTTTTGTCGCTCAAAATATGCGTCACAACAGCCAATGCGCGATGCCCAGCGGCAATATTTTCAGGTTGACAGCTGACTGCACGCTCCAGTACACGCGATAAAGTGGTGGCGGAACACAGAAGCAGATGGCAAGAGGATAGTTTGGATTTTTATTTCATGTAATAGACACTGAGTATTTTATTTGAAAGTAAGTATCAACCAAGCGTCTTTTTTCGGAGTTCAAAATGTTTTTGTTACATATCAACATTTTAGATGTCAAAAGAGTTTTGTGGCTCCGGGTGTTTTGTTTTCTGTGGGAGACGGTCCAAATGGCTCTTTGAGTATTTAAGTTGAGCTAGTTGGGTCGGACTCGGGGACTGTCATGTGGTGGATGTAGCTGCGTGCAGCTGCCACCTAGCTTGTTAGCCTAGCTGATTAGCCTTAGGCCAGCTTGGTTGCTCCGAGCTAAGTGGGCAGGTTCTCGGCTGGCTGACCCGTAGAGTAACCGCCTCTCCGCCAAATATGGAAAGTATACTCCCACTAAAATCCAAGATTGCGCAGCTCAAATGCCCATGGTTTGGTCACAAAACCGACTCCCTGAAACCAACGGGTGACGTCATGGGTGCTACGTCCACGTTTTATACAGTCTATGCTTTTGACCGAATGATGGTGACAGGTGAAAGGTCAAGGTTTGAGAATCAAAGTTTTTACTGTTCATCTTCTTGGAACATGAGCATTTATTGCTGATTTTATATGGCAATACATCCAATTGGCTTCTTGCACAATATGGCGACCGCTGATGTTAGAACTTGAGAGTGTGGGCCAGCACTTCCGGTCAAAACTTCCGGTGATATAGCAGCGACAGCGGAAGACAGCAAGAGCGAGAGCCAACAGCGATCGAGTTACATAAACAGAGAGATTATTTTATTTACATAGCAGTAGCCATGCTAGTAGCCAGCTAACATTTAGGTCAGTTGTCCTGTATTTGTTTTAGAATTATCAGTTGTTTTTTTGACGCTTTTTAGTTGAGGTGCATACGAACAAAACAAAAAAGGGCTAATTTTTCTCGACCAGAAGAAACGATTCAATCTGGCGCAGAGAAAGCTCACTAAGAAGAGCCTGGCTCTTTCGGCTCCCAAGCGGCTCTTCAGATTGTTTTGTTGATTAAATTAAATTACATTTTGAGGTGATACTAAAGTATGAATATTTTTGGCCTATTTTGACGCCTTACTATACTATGACAACTTTTATGACATTTTGAGGCCAGACTAAAGTGTGACTTTTTTTGGCCTATTTTCACGCCTTACTATACAATGACCATTTTTTGACATTTTGAGGCCATACTAAAGTGTGACTTTTTTTGACCTATTTTCATGACTTACTATACGATGACCATTTTTATGACATTTTGAGGCCATACTAAAGTATGACTTTTTTTGGCCTATTTTGAAGCCTAACTGTACTATGACATTTTTTATGACATTTTGAGGTCTTAAAAAAAATAAGACTTTTGGCATTTTTTGACACTTTACGGCCGTATGACGTTTTTTGTGACATTTTGAGGTCTTACAAAAATATGACTTTTTGGCATTTTTTTGACGCCTTACGGCCGTATGACATTTTTATGATATTTTGAGGTCTTACAAAAATATGACTTTTGTGGCATTTTTGACACCTCACGGCCAATATTGACGCCTTACTATACTATGATGTTTTTTATGACGAAAAAGTAAAAAAAATTTTTTTGACTTTTTTTGGCCGATTTTGACGCCTTACTATACTATGATGTTTTTTATGACGAAAAAGTCCCAAAATTTTTTTTGACTTTTTTTGTCCGATTTTGACGCCTTACTATACTATGATGTTTTTTATGACAAAAAAGTCAAAAAAATTTTTGACTTTTTTTGGCCGATTTTGACGCCTTACTATACTATGACGTTTTTTATGACGAAAAAGTAAAAAAAAAATTTTTGACTTTTTTTGTCCGATTTTGACGCCTTACTATACTATGATGTTTTTTATGACGAAAAAGTCCCAAAAATTTTTTTTGACTTTTTTTGGCCGATTTTGACGCCTTACTATACTATGACGTTTTTTATGACATTTTGAGGTCGAAAAAAATTTTGACTTTTTTTGCCCGAAAAAGACGCCTTACTATACTATGACGTTTTTTATGACATTTTGAGGTAAAAAATTTTTTGACTTTTTTTGCCCAAAAAAAACGCCTTACTATACTATGACGTTTTTAATGACATTTTGAGGTCGAAAAAAATTTGACTTTTTTTGTCCGATTTTGACGCCTTACTATACTATCACGTTTTTTATGACTTTTGGAGGTCGAAAAATGTTTTGACTTTTTTTGTCTGATTTTGACGCCTTACTATACTATGACGTTTTTTATGACTTTTGGAGGTCGAAAATTTTTTTGACTTTTTTTGTCCGATTTTGACGCCTTACTATACTATGACGTTTTTTATGACATTTTGAGGTAAAAATTTTTTTGACTTTTTTTGTCCGATTTTGACGCCTTACTATACTATGACGTTTTTTATGACATTTTGAGGTCGAAAAAATTTTTGACTTTTTTTGCCCAAAAAAAACGCCTTACTATACTATGACGTTTTTTATGACATTTTGAGGTCGAAAAAATTTTTGACTTTTTTTGTCCGATTTTGACGCCTTACTATACTATGACGTTTTTTATGACTTTTGGAGGTCGAAAATTTTTTTGACTTTTTTTGTCCGATTTTGACGCCTTACTATACTATGACGTTTTTTATGACATTTTGAGGTCGAAAAAATTTTTGACTTTTTTTGCCCAAAAAAAACGCCTTACTATACTATCACGTTTTTTATGACTTTTGGAGGTCGAAAAATTTTTTGACTTTTTTTGTCCGATTTTGACGCCTTACTATACTATGACGTTTTTTATGACATTTTGAGGTCGAAAAAATTTTGACTTTTTTTGTCCGATTTTGACACCTTACTATACTATGACATTTTTTATGACATTTTGAGGTAAAAAAAATTTTGAATTTTTTTGTCCGATTTTGACGCCTTACTATACTATGACGTTTTTTATGACATTTTGAGGTAAAAAATTTTTTTGACTTTTTTTGTCCGATTTTGACGCCTTACTATACTATGACGTTTTTTATGACATTTTGAGGTCGAAAATATTTTGACTTTTTTTGTCCGATTTTGACGCCTTACTATACTATGACGTTTTTTATGACATTTTGAGGTAAAAAATTTTTTTGACTTTTTTTGTCCGATTTTGACGCCTTACTATACTATGACGTTTTTTATGACATTTTGAGGTCGAAAAAAATTTTGACTTTTTTTGCCCGAAAAAAACGCCTTACTATACTATGACGTTTTTTTATGACATTTTGAGGTCGAAAAAATTTTGACTTTTTTTGTCCGATTTTGACGCCTTACTATACTATGACGTTTTTAATGACATTTTGAGGTAAAAAATTTTTTTGACTTTTTTTGTCCGATTTTCACGCCTTACTATACTATGACGTTTTTTATGACATTTTGAGGTAAAAAAATTTTTGACTTTTTTTGTCCGATTTTGACGCCTTACTATACTATGATGTTTTTTATGACATTTTGAGGTAAAAAAATTTTTTGACTTTTTTTGTCCGATTTTGACGCCTTACTATACTATGACGTTTTTTATGACATTTTGAGGTCGAAAAAATTTTTGACTTTTTTTGCCCGAAAAAAACGCCTTACTATACTATGACGTTTTTTATGACATTTTGAGGTCGAAAATATTTTTGACTTTTTTTGTCCGATTTTGACGCCTTACTATACTATGACGTTTTTTATGACATTTTGAGGTAAAAAAAATTTTTGACTTTTTTTGTCCGATTTTGATGCCTTACTATACTATGACGTTTTTTATGACATTTTGAGGTCGAAAAAAATTTTGACTTTTTTTGTCCGAAAAAAAACGCCTTACTATACTATGACGTTTTTTATGACATTTTGAGGTCGAAAAAAATTTTGACTTTTTTGTCCGATTTTGACGCCTTACTATACTATGACGTTTTTAATGACATTTTGAGGTAAAAAAATTTTTTGACTTTTTTTGTCCGATTTTGACGCCTTACTATACTATGACGTTTTTTATGACATTTTGAGGTAAAAAATTTTTTGACTTTTTTTGTCCGATTTTGACGCCTTACTATACTATGACGTTTTTTATGACATTTTGAGGTAAAAAAATTTTTTGACTTTTTTTGTCCGATTTTGACGCCTTACTATACTATGACGTTTTTTATGACATTTTGAGGTCGAAAAAATTTTTGACTTTTTTTGCCCGAAAAAAACGCCTTACTATACTATGACGTTTTTTATGACATTTTGAGGTCGAAAAAAATTTTGACTTTTTTTGCCCGAAAAAAACGCCTTACTATACTAAGACGATTTTTATGACATTTTGAGGTAAAAAATTTTTTTGACTTTTTTTGTCCGATTTTGACGCCTTACTATACTATGACGTTTTTTATGACATTTTTAGGTAAAAAAATTTTTGACTTTTTTTGCCCGAAAAAAACGCCTTACTATACTATGACGTTTTTTATGACATTTTGAGGTAAAAAAAATTTTGACTTTTTTTGCCCGAAAAAAACGCCATACTATACTATGACGTTTTTTATGACATTTTGAGGTCGAAAAAAATTTTGACTTTTTTTGTCCGATTTTGACGCCTTACTATACTATGACGTTTTTTATGACTTTTGGAGGTCCAAAAAATTTTTTGACTTTTTTTGTCCGATTTTGACGCCTTACTATACTATGACGTTTTTTATGACTTTTTGAGGTCCAAAAAATTTTTGACTTTTTTTGTCCGATTTTGACGCCTTACTATACTATGACGTTTTTTATGACATTTTGAGGTAAAAAAATTTTTTGACTTTTTTTGTCCGATTTTGTCGCCTTACTATACTATGACGTTTTTTATGACATTTTGAGGTCGAAAAAAATTTTGACTTTTTTCGTCCGATTTTGACGCCTTACTATACTATGACGTTTTTTATGACATTTTGAGGTCGAAAAAATGTTTGACTTTTTTTGCCCGAAAAAAACGCCTTACTATACTATGACGTTTTTTATGACATTTTGAGGTAAAAAATTTTTTTGACTTTTTTTGTCCGAAAAAAACGCCTTACTATACTATGACGTTTTTTATGACATTTTGAGGAAAAAAATTTTTTTGACTTTTTTTGTCCGATTTTGACGCCTTACTATACTATGACGTTTTTCATGACATTTTGAGGTAAAAAATTTTTTTGACTTTTTTTGTCCGATTTTGACGCCTTACTATACTATGACGTTTTTTATGACATTTTGAGGTCGAAAAAAATTTTGACTTTTTTTGCCCGAAAAAAACGCCTTACTATACTATGACGTTTTTTATGACTTTTGGAGGTCGAAAATTTTTTTGACTTTTTTTGTCCGATTTTGACGCCTTACTATACTATGATGTTTTTTATGACATTTTGAGGTAAAAAAATTTTTTGACTTTTTTTGTCCGATTTTGACGCCTTACTATACTATGACGTTTTTTATGACATTTTGAGGTAAAAAAAATTTTGACTTTTTTTGTCCGAAAAAAACGCCTTACTATACTATGACGTTTTTTATGACATTTTGAGGTCGAAAAAATTTTTTGACTTTTTTTGTCCGATTTTGACGCCTTACTATACTATGACGTTTTTTATGACTTTTGGAGGTCCAAAAAATTTTTGACTTTTTTTGTCCGATTTTGACGCCTTACTATACTATGACGTTTTTTATGACATTTTGAGGTCGAAAAAATTTTTGACTTTTTTTGCCCGAAAAAAACGCCTTACTATACTATGACGTTTTTTATGACATTTTGAGGTCGAAAAATTTTTTTGACTTTTTTTGTCCGATTTTGACGCCTTACTATACTATGACGTTTTTTATGACTTTTGGAGGTCGAAAAAATTTTTGACTTTTTTTGTCCGATTTTGACACCATACTATACTATGACGTTTTTTATGACATTTTGAGGTCGAAAAAAATTTTGACTTTTTTTGTCCGATTTTGACGCCTTATGATACTATGACGTTTTTTATGACATTTTGAGGTAAAAAAATTTTTTGACTTTTTTTGTCCGATTTTGACGCCTTACTATACTATGATGTTTTTTGTGACATTTTGAGGTCGAAAAAAATGTTGACTTTTTTTGCCCGAAAAAAACACCATACTATACTATGACGTTTTTTATGACATTTTGAGGTCGAAAAAAATTTTGACTTTTTTTGTCCGATTTTGACGCCTTACTATACTATGACGTTTTTTATGACTTTTGGAGGTCGAAAAATTTTTTTGACTTTTTTTGTCCGATTTTGACGCCTTACTATACTATGACGTTTTTTATGACTTTTTGAGGTCCAAAAAATTTTTGACTTTTTTTGTCCGATTTTGACGCCTTACTATACTATGACGTTTTTTATGACATTTTGAGGTAAAAAAATTTTTTGACTTTTTTTGTCCGATTTTGTCGCCTTACTATACTATGACGTTTTTTATGACATTTTGAGGTCGAAAAAAATTTTGACTTTTTTCGTCCGATTTTGACGCCTTACTATACTATGACGTTTTTTATGACATTTTGAGGTCGAAAAAATTTTTGACTTTTTTGCCCGAAAAAAACGCCTTACTATACTATGACGTTTTTTATGACATTTTGAGGTAAAAAATTTTTTTGACTTTTTTTGTCCGAAAAAAACGCCTTACTATACTATGACGTTTTTTATGACATTTTGAGGAAAAAAATTTTTTTGACTTTTTTTGTCCGATTTTGACGCCTTACTATACTATGACGTTTTTCATGACATTTTGAGGTCGAAAAAAATTTTGACTTTTTTTGCCCGAAAAAAACGCCTTACTATACTATGACGTTTTTTATGACTTTTGGAGGTCGAAAATTTTTTTGACTTTTTTTGTCCGATTTTGACGCCTTACTATACTATGATGTTTTTTATGACATTTTGAGGTAAAAAAATTTTTTGACTTTTTTTGTCCGATTTTGACGCCTTACTATACTATGACGTTTTTTATGACATTTTGAGGTAAAAAAAATTTTGACTTTTTTTGTCCGATTTTGACGCCTTACTATACTATGACGTTTTTTATGACATTTTGAGGTCGAAAAAAATTTTGACTTTTTTTGCCCGAAAAAAACGCCTTACTATACTATGACGTTTTTTATGACATTTTGAGGTAAAAAAATTTTTGACTTTTTTTGTCCGATTTTGACGCCTTACTATACTATGACGTTTTTTGTGACATTTTGAGGTCGAAAAAAATGTTGACTTTTTTTGCCCGAAAAAAACACCATACTATACTATGACGTTTTTTATGACTTT
The DNA here is from genome assembly GCF_017976425.1 of Toxotes jaculatrix. NCBI lineage: Eukaryota > Metazoa > Chordata > Actinopteri > Toxotidae > Toxotes > Toxotes jaculatrix. The sequence continues at coordinate 8,869,284 of NC_054399.1, forward strand.
TGGAGGTCGAAAAATTTTTTTGACTTTTTTTGTCCGATTTTGACGCCTTACTATACTATGATGTTTTTTATGACATTTTGAGGTAAAAAAATTTTTTGACTTTTTTTGTCCGATTTTGACGCCTTACTATACTATGACGTTTTTTATGACATTTTGAGGTCGAAAAAATTTTTGACTTTTTTTGCCCGAAAAAAACGCCTTACTATACTATGACGTTTTTTATGACATTTTGAGGTCGAAAAAATTTTTGACTTTTTTTGCCCGAAAAAAACGCCTTACTATACTATGACGTTTTTTATGACTTTTGGAGGTCGAAAAAATTTTTGACTTTTTTTGTCCGATTTTGACGCCTTACTATACTATGACGTTTTTTATGACATTTTGAGGTCGAAAAAATTTTTGACTTTTTTTGCCCGAAATGACGTTTTTTATGACATTTTGAGGTCGAAAAAAATTTTGCCTTTTTTCGTCCGATTTTGACGCCTTACTATACTATGATGTTTTTTATGACATTTTGAGGTCGAAAAAATTTTTGACTTTTTTTGCCCGAAAAAAACGCCTTACTATACTATGACGTTTTTTATGACTTTTGGAGGTCGAAAAAAATTTTTGACTTTTTTTGTCCGATTTTGACGCCTTACTATACTATGACGTTTTTTGTGACATTTTGAGGTCGAAAAAAATTTTGACTTTTTTTGTCCGATTTTGACGCCTTACTATACTATGACGTTTTTTATGACTTTTGGAGGTCGAAAAAATTTTTTGACTTTTTTTGTCCGATTTTGACGCCTTACTATACTATGACGTTTTTTATGACTTTTTGAGGTCCAAAAAATTTTTGACTTTTTTTGTCCGATTTTGACGCCTTACTATACTATGATGTTTTTTATGACATTTTGAGGTAAAAAAAATTTTTGACTTTTTTTGTCCGATTTTGTCGCCTTACTATACTATGACGTTTTTTATGACATTTTGAGGTCGAAAAAAATTTTGACTTTTTTTGCCCGAAAAAAACGCCTTACTATACTATGACGTTTTTTATGACATTTTGAGGTCGAAAAAAATTTTGACTTTTTTTGTCCGATTTTGACGCCTTACTATACTATGACTTTTTTTATGACATTTTGAGGTCGAAAAAAATTTTGACTTTTTTCGTCCGATTTTGACGCCTTACTATACTATGACGTTTTTTATGACATTTTGAGGTCGAAAAAAATTTTGACTTTTTTTGTCCGATTTTGACGCCTTACTATACTATGACGTTTTTTATGACATTTTGAGGTCGAAAAAAATTTTTGACTTTTTTTGCCCGAAAAAAACGCCTTACTATACTATGACGTTTTTTATGACATTTTGAGGTAAAAAAAATTTTTGACTTTTTTTGTCCGAAAAAAACGCCTTACTACACTATGACGTTTTTTGTGACATTTTGAGGTCGAAAAAAATGTTGACTTTTTTTGCCCGAAAAAAACACCATACTATACTATGACGTTTTTTATGACATTTTGAGGTCGAAAAAAATTTTGACTTTTTTTGCCCGAAAAAAACGCCTTACTATACTATGACGTTTTTTATGACTTTTGGAGGTCGAAAAAAATTTTGACTTTTTTTGTCCGATTTTGACGCCTTACTATACTATGACGTTTTTTATGACATTTTGAGGTCGAAAAAATTTTTGACTTTTTTTGCCCGAAAAAAACGCCTTACTATACTATGACGTTTTTTATGACATTTTGAGGTAAAAAAAATTTTTGACTTTTTTTGTCCGAAAAAAACGCCTTACTATACTATGACGTTTTTTATGACATTTTGAGGTAAAAATTTTTTTTGACTTTTTTTGTCCGATTTTGACGCCTTACTATACTATGACGTTTTTTATGACATTTTGAGGTAAAAAAATTTTTTGACTTTTTTTGTCCGATTTTGACGCCTTACTATACTATGACGTTTTTTATGACTTTTGGAGGTCGAAAAAATTTTTGACTTTTTTTGTCCGATTTTGACGCCTTACTATACTATGACGTTTTTTATGACATTTTGAGGTCGAAAAAAATTTTGACTTTTTTCGTCCGATTTTGACGCCTTACTATACTATGACGTTTTTTATGACATTTTGAGGTCGAAAAAATTTTTGACTTTTTTTGCCCGAAAAAAACGCCTTACTATACTATGACGTTTTTTATGACATTTTGAGGTCGAAAAAATTTTTGACTTTTTTTGTCCGATTTTGACGCCTTACTATACTATGACGTTTTTTATGACATTTTGAGGTCGAAAAAAATTTTGACTTTTTTCGTCCGATTTTGACGCCTTACTATACTATGACGTTTTTTATGACATTTTGAGGTCGAAAAAATTTTTGACTTTTTTTGCCCGAAAAAAACGCCTTACTATACTATGACGTTTTTTATGACATTTTGAGGTAAAAAAATTTTTTGACTTTTTTTGTCCGAAAAAAACGCCTTACTATACTATGACGTTTTTTATGACATTTTGAGGTAAAAAATTTTTTGACTTTTTTGTCCGATTTTGACGCCTTACTATACTATGACGTTTTTCATGACATTTTGAGGTAAAAAAATTTTTTGACTTTTTTTGTCCGATTTTGACGCCTTACTATACTATGACGTTTTTTATGACATTTTGAGGTCGAAAAAAATTTTGACTTTTTTTGCCCGAAAAAAACGCCTTACTATACTATGACGTTTTTTATGACTTTTGGAGGTCGAAAAAAATTTTGACTTTTTTTGTCCGATTTTGACGCCTTACTATACTATGACGTTTTTTATGACTTTTGGAGGTCGAAAAATTTTTTTGACTTTTTTTGTCCGATTTTGACGCCTTACTATACTATGACGTTTTTTATGACATTTTGAGGTAAAAATTTTTTTTGACTTTTTTTGTCCGATTTTGACGCCTTACTATACTATGACGTTTTTTATGACTTTTGGAGGTCGAAAAATTTTTTGACTTTTTTTGTCCGATTTTGACGCCTTACTATACTATGACGTTTTTCATGACATTTTGAGGTCGAAAAAAATTTTGACTTTTTTCGTCAGATTTTGACGCCTTACTATACTATGACGTTTTTTATGACATTTTGAGGTCGAAAAAATTTTTGACTTTTTTTGCCCGAAAAAAACGCCTTACTATACTATGACGTTTTTTATGACTTTTGGAGGTCGAAAAAATTTTTGACTTTTTTTGTCCGATTTTGACGCCTTACTATACTATGACGTTTTTTATGACATTTTGAGGTCGAAAAAATTTTTGACTTTTTTTGCCCGAAATGACGTTTTTTATGACATTTTGAGGTCGAAAAAAATTTTGACTTTTTTCGTCCGATTTTGACGCCTTACTATACTATGATGTTTTTTATGACATTTTGAGGTCGAAAAAATTTTTGACTTTTTTTGCCCGAAAAAAACGCCTTACTATACTATGACGTTTTTTATGACTTTTGGAGGTCGAAAAAAATTTTTGACTTTTTTTGTCCGATTTTGACGCCTTACTATACTATGACGTTTTTTATGACTTTTGGAGGTCGAAAAATTTTTTTGACTTTTTTTGTCCGATTTTGTCGCCTTACTATACTATGACGTTTTTTATGACATTTTGAGGTCGAAAAAATTTTTGACTTTTTTCGTCCGATTTTGACGCCTTGCTATACTATGACGTTTTTTATGACATTTTGAGGTCGAAAAAATGTTTGACTTTTTTTGCCCGAAAAAAACGCCTTACTATACTATGACGTTTTTTATGACATTTTGAGGTAAAAAATTTTTTTGACTTTTTTTGTCCGAAAAAAACGCCTTACTATACTATGACGTTTTTTATGACATTTTGAGGAAAAAAAATTTTTTGACTTTTTTTGTCCGATTTTGACGCCTTACTATACTATGACGTTTTTCATGACATTTTGAGGTAAAAATTTTTTTTGACTTTTTTTGTCCGATTTTGACGCCTTACTATACTATGACGTTTTTTATGACATTTTGAGGTCGAAAAAATTTTTGACTTTTTTTGCCCGAAAAAAACGCCTTACTATACTATGACGTTTTTTATGACTTTTGGAGGTCGAAAATTTTTTTGACTTTTTTTGTCCGATTTTGACGCCTTACTATACTATGATGTTTTTTATGACATTTTGAGGTAAAAAAATTTTTTGACTTTTTTTGTCCGATTTTGACGCCTTACTATACTATGACGTTTTTCATGACATTTTGAGGTAAAAAAAATTTTTGACTTTTTTTGTCCGATTTTGACGCCTTACTATACTATGACGTTTTTTGTGACATTTTGAGGTCGAAAAAAATGTTGACTTTTTTTGCCCGAAAAAAACACCATACTATACTATGACGTTTTTTATGACATTTTGAGGTCGAAAAAAATTTTGACTTTTTTTGTCCGATTTTGACGCCTTATGATACTATGACGTTTTTTATGACATTTTGAGGTAAAAAAATTTTTTGACTTTTTTTGTCCGATTTTGACGCCTTACTATACTATGACGTTTTTTGTGACATTTTGAGGTCGAAAAAAATGTTGACTTTTTTTGCCCGAAAAAAACACCATACTATACTATGACGTTTTTTATGACATTTTGAGGTCGAAAAAAATTTTGACTTTTTTTGTCCGATTTTGACGCCTTACTATACTATGACGTTTTTTATGACTTTTGGAGGTCGAAAATTTTTTTGACTTTTTTTGTCCGATTTTGACGCCTTACTATACTATGATGTTTTTTATGACATTTTGAGGTAAAAAATTTTTTTGACTTTTTTTGTCCGATTTTGACGCCTTACTATACTATGACGTTTTTTATGACATTTTGAGGTAAAAAAAATTTTGACTTTTTTTGTCCGATTTTGACGCCTTACTATACTATGACGTTTTTTATGACATTTTGAGGTCGAAAAAAATTTTGACTTTTTTTGCCCGAAAAAAACGCCTTACTATACTATGACGTTTTTTATGACATTTTGAGGTCGAAAAAATTTTTTGACTTTTTTTGTCCGATTTTGACGCCTTACTATACTATGACGTTTTTTATGACTTTTGGAGGTCCAAAAAATTTTTGACTTTTTTCGTCCGATTTTGACGCCTTACTATACTATGACGTTTTTTATGACATTTTGAGGTCGAAAAAATTTTTGACTTTTTTTGCCAGAAAAAAACGCCTTACTATACTATGACGTTTTTTATGACATTTTGAGGTCGAAAAAATTTTTTGACTTTTTTTGTCCGATTTTGACGCCTTACTATACTATGACGTTTTTTATGACTTTTGGAGGTCGAAAAAATTTTTGACTTTTTTTGTCCGATTTTGACGCCTTACTATACTATGACGTTTTTTATGACATTTTGAGGTCGAAAAAAATTTTGACTTTTTTCGTCCGATTTTGACGCCTTACTATACTATGACGTTTTTTATGACATTTTGAGGTCGAAAAAATTTTTGACTTTTTTTGCCCGAAAAAAACGCCTTACTATACTATGACGTTTTTTATGACATTTTGAGGTAAAAAAATTTTTTGACTTTTTTTGTCCGAAAAAAACGCCTTACTATACTATGATGTTTTTTATGACATTTTGAGGTAAAAAAATTTTTTGACTTTTTTTGTCCGATTTTGACGCCTTACTATACTATGACGTTTTTCATGACATTTTGAGGTAAAAAAATTTTTTGACTTTTTTTGTCCGATTTTGACGCCTTACTATACTATGACGTTTTTTGTGACATTTTGAGGTCGAAAAAAATGTTGACTTTTTTTGCCCGAAAAAAACACCATACTATACTATGACGTTTTTTATGACATTTTGAGGTCGAAAAAAATTTTGACTTTTTTTGTCCGATTTTGACGCCTTATGATACTATGACGTTTTTTATGACATTTTGAGGTAAAAAAATTTTTTGACTTTTTTTGTCCGATTTTGACGCCTTACTATACTATGACGTTTTTTGTGACATTTTGAGGTCGAAAAAAATGTTGACTTTTTTTGCCCGAAAAAAACACCATACTATACTATGACGTTTTTTATGACATTTTGAGGTCGAAAAAAATTTTGACTTTTTTTGTCCGATTTTGACGCCTTACTATACTATGACGTTTTTTATGACTTTTGGAGGTCGAAAAAATTTTTTGACTTTTTTTGTCCGATTTTGACGCCTTACTATACTATGACGTTTTTTATGACTTTTTGAGGTCCAAAAAATTTTTGACTTTTTTTGTCCGATTTTGACGCCTTACTATACTATGACGTTTTTTATGACATTTTGAGGTAAAAAAATTTTTTGACTTTTTTTGTCCGATTTTGTCGCCTTACTATACTATGACGTTTTTTATGACATTTTGAGGTCGAAAAAAATTTTGACTTTTTTCGTCCGATTTTGACGCCTTACTATACTATGACGTTTTTTATGACATTTTGAGGTCGAAAAAAATTTTGACTTTTTTTGCCCGAAAAAAACGCCTTACTATACTATGACGTTTTTTATGACATTTTGAGGTCGAAAAAAATTTTGACTTTTTTTGTCCGATTTTGACGCCTTACTATACTATGACGTTTTTTATGACATTTTGAGGTCGAAAAATTTTTTGACTTTTTTTGTCCGATTTTGACGCCTTACTATACTATGACGTTTTTTATGACATTTTGAGGTAAAAAAATTTTTTGACTTTTTTTGTCCGATTTTGATACCTTACTATACTATGACGTTTTTTATGACATTTTGAGGTTGAAAAAAATTTTGACTTTTTTTGCCTGAAAAAAACGCCTTACTATACTATGACGTTTTTTATGACATTCTGAGGTAAAAAATTTTTTTGACTTTTTTTGTCTGAAAAAAACGCCTTACTATACTATGACCTTTTTTATGACTTTTGGAGGTCGAAAATTTTTTTGACTTTTTTTGTCCGATTTTGACGCCTTACTATACTATGACGTTTTTTATGACATTTTGAGGTAAAAAATTTTTTTGACTTTTTTTGTCCGATTTTGACGCCTTACTATACTATGACGTTTTTTATGACATTTTGAGGTCGAAAAAAATTTTGACTTTTTTTGCCCGAAAAAAACGCCTTACTATACTATGACGTTTTTTATGACATTTTGAGGTCGAAAAAAATTTTGACTTTTTTTGTCCGATTTTGACGCCTTACTATACTATGACGTTTTTTATGACTTTTGGATGTCGAAAAAATTTTTGGACTTTTTTTGTCCGATTTTGACGCCTTACTATACTATGACGTTTTTTATGACATTTTGAGGTAAAAAATTTTTTTGACTTTTTTTGTCCGATTTTGACGCCTTACTATACTATGACGTTTTTTATGACTTTTGGAGGTCGAAAAAATTTTTGACTTTTTTTGTCCGATTTTGACGCCTTACTATACTATGACGTTTTTTATGACATTTTGAGGTCGAAAAAAATTTTGACTTTTTTCGTCCGATTTTGACGCCTTACTATACTATGACGTTTTTTATGACATTTTGAGGTCGAAAAAATTTTTGACTTTTTTTGCCCGAAAAAAACGCCTTACTATACTATGACGTTTTTTATGACATTTTGAGGTCGAAAAAAATTTTGACTTTTTTTGTCCGATTTTGACGCCTTACTATACTATGACGTTTTTTATGACATTTTGAGGTCGAAAAAAATTTTGACTTTTTTCGTCCGATTTTGACGCCTTACTATACTATGACGTTTTTTATGACATTTTGAGGTCGAAAAAATTTTTGACTTTTTTTGCCCGAAAAAAACGCCTTACTATACTATGACGTTTTTTATGACATTTTGAGGTAAAAAATTTTTTTGACTTTTTTTGTCCGAAAAAAACGCCTTACTATACTATGACGTTTTTTATGACATTTTGAGGTCGAAAAAATTTTTGACTTTTTTTGCCCGAAATGACGTTTTTTATGACATTTTGAGGTCGAAAAAAATTTTGCCTTTTTTCGTCCGATTTTGACGCCTTACTATACTATGATGTTTTTTATGACATTTTGAGGTCGAAAAAATTTTTGACTTTTTTTGCCCGAAAAAAACGCCTTACTATACTATGACGTTTTTTATGACTTTTGGAGGTCGAAAAAAATTTTTGACTTTTTTTGTCCGATTTTGACGCCTTACTATACTATGACGTTTTTTGTGACATTTTGAGGTCGAAAAAAATTTTGACTTTTTTTGTCCGATTTTGACGCCTTACTATACTATGACGTTTTTTATGACTTTTGGAGGTCGAAAAATTTTTTTGACTTTTTTTGTCCGATTTTGACGCCTTACTATACTATGACGTTTTTTATGACTTTTTGAGGTCCAAAAAATTTTTGACTTTTTTTGTCCGATTTTGACGCCTTACTATACTATGATGTTTTTTATGACATTTTGAGGTAAAAAAAATTTTTGACTTTTTTTGTCCGATTTTGTCGCCTTACTATACTATGACGTTTTTTATGACATTTTGAGGTCGAAAAAAATTTTGACTTTTTTTGCCCGAAAAAAACGCCTTACTATACTATGACGTTTTTTATGACATTTTGAGGTCGAAAAAAATTTTGACTTTTTTTGTCCGATTTTGACGCCTTACTATACTATGACTTTTTTTATGACATTTTGAGGTCGAAAAAAATTTTGACTTTTTTCGTCCGATTTTGACGCCTTACTATACTATGATGTTTTTTATGACATTTTGAGGTCGAAAAAATTTTTGACTTTTTTTGCCCGAAAAAAACGCCTTACTATACTATGACGTTTTTTATGACTTTTGGAGGTCGAAAAAATTTTTTGACTTTTTTTGTCCGATTTTGACGCCTTACTATACTATGACGTTTTTTGACATTTTGAGGTCGAAAAAAATTTTGACTTTTTTTGTCCGATTTTGACGCCTTACTATACTATGACGTTTTTTATGACTTTTGGAGGTCGAAAAAACTTTTTGACTTTTTTTGTCCGATTTTGACGCCTTACTATACTATGACGTTTTTTATGACTTTTTGAGGTCCAAAAAATTTTTGACTTTTTTTGTCCGATTTTGACGCCTTACTATACTATGATGTTTTTTATGACATTTTGAGGTAAAAAAAATTTTTGACTTTTTTTGTCCGATTTTGTCGCCTTACTATACTATGACGTTTTTTATGACATTTTGAGGTCGAAAAAAATTTTGACTTTTTTTGCCCGAAAAAAACGCCTTACTATACTATGACGTTTTTTATGACTTTTGGAGGTCGAAAAAATTTTTGACTTTTTTTGTCCGATTTTGACGCCTTACTATACTATGACGTTTTTTATGACATTTTGAGGTCGAAAAAATTTTTGACTTTTTTTGCCCGAAATGACGTTTTTTATGACATTTTGAGGTCGAAAAAAATTTTGACTTTTTTCGTCCGATTTTGACGCCTTACTATACTATGATGTTTTTTATGACATTTTGAGGTCGAAAAAATTTTTGACTTTTTTTGCCCGAAAAAAACGCCTTACTATACTATGACGTTTTTTATGACTTTTGGAGGTCGAAAAAAATTTTTGACTTTTTTTGTCCGATTTTGACGCCTTACTATACTATGACGTTTTTTATGACTTTTGGAGGTCGAAAAATTTTTTTGACTTTTTTTGTCCGATTTTGTCGCCTTACTATACTATGACGTTTTTTATGACATTTTGAGGTCGAAAAAATTTTTGACTTTTTTCGTCCGATTTTGACGCCTTGCTATACTATGACGTTTTTTATGACATTTTGAGGTCGAAAAAATGTTTGACTTTTTTTGCCCGAAAAAAACGCCTTACTATACTATGACGTTTTTTATGACATTTTGAGGTAAAAAATTTTTTTGACTTTTTTTGTCCGAAAAAAACGCCTTACTATACTATGACGTTTTTTATGACATTTTGAGGAAAAAAAATTTTTTGACTTTTTTTGTCCGATTTTGACGCCTTACTATACTATGACGTTTTTCATGACATTTTGAGGTAAAAATTTTTTTTGACTTTTTTTGTCCGATTTTGACGCCTTACTATACTATGACGTTTTTTATGACATTTTGAGGTCGAAAAAAATTTTGACTTTTTTTGCCCGAAAAAAACGCCTTACTATACTATGACGTTTTTTATGACTTTTGGAGGTCGAAAATTTTTTTGACTTTTTTTGTCCGATTTTGACGCCTTACTATACTATGATGTTTTTTATGACATTTTGAGGTAAAAAAATTTTTTGACTTTTTTTGTCCGATTTTGACGCCTTACTATACTATGACGTTTTTCATGACATTTTGAGGTAAAAAATTTTTTTGACTTTTTTTGTCCGATTTTGACGCCTTACTATACTATGACGTTTTTTGTGACATTTTGAGGTCGAAAAAAATGTTGACTTTTTTTGCCCGAAAAAAACACCATACTATACTATGACGTTTTTTATGACATTTTGAGGTCGAAAAAAATTTTGACTTTTTTTGTCCGATTTTGACGCCTTATGATACTATGACGTTTTTTATGACATTTTGAGGTAAAAAAATTTTTTGACTTTTTTTGTCCGATTTTGACGCCTTACTATACTATGACGTTTTTTGTGACATTTTGAGGTCGAAAAAAATGTTGACTTTTTTTGCCCGAAAAAAACACCATACTATACTATGACGTTTTTTATGACATTTTGAGGTCGAAAAAAATTTTGACTTTTTTTGTCCGATTTTGACGCCTTACTATACTATGACGTTTTTTATGACTTTTGGAGGTCGAAAATTTTTTTGACTTTTTTTGTCCGATTTTGACGCCTTACTATACTATGATGTTTTTTATGACATTTTGAGGTAAAAAATTTTTTTGACTTTTTTTGTCCGATTTTGACGCCTTACTATACTATGACGTTTTTTATGACATTTTGAGGTAAAAAAAATTTTGACTTTTTTTGTCCGATTTTGACGCCTTACTATACTATGACGTTTTTTATGACATTTTGAGGTCGAAAAAAATTTTGACTTTTTTTGCCCGAAAAAAACGCCTTACTATACTATGACGTTTTTTATGACATTTTGAGGTCGAAAAAATTTTTTGACTTTTTTTGTCCGATTTTGACGCCTTACTATACTATGACGTTTTTTATGACATTTTGAGGTCGAAAAAAATTTTGACTTTTTTCGTCCGATTTTGACGCCTTACTATACTATGACGTTTTTTATGACATTTTGAGGTCGAAAAAATTTTTGACTTTTTTTGCCCGAAAAAAACGCCTTACTATACTATGACGTTTTTTATGACATTTTGAGGTAAAAAAATTTTTTGACTTTTTTTGTCCGAAAAAAACGCCTTACTATACTATGATGTTTTTTATGACATTTTGAGGTAAAAAAATTTTTTGACTTTTTTTGTCCGATTTTGACGCCTTACTATACTATGACGTTTTTCATGACATTTTGAGGTAAAAAAATTTTTTGACTTTTTTTGTCCGATTTTGACGCCTTACTATACTATGACGTTTTTTGTGACATTTTGAGGTCGAAAAAAATGTTGACTTTTTTTGCCCGAAAAAAACACCATACTATACTATGACGTTTTTTATGACATTTTGAGGTCGAAAAAAATTTTGACTTTTTTTGTCCGATTTTGACGCCTTATGATACTATGACGTTTTTTATGACATTTTGAGGTAAAAAAATTTTTTGACTTTTTTTGTCCGATTTTGACGCCTTACTATACTATGACGTTTTTTGTGACATTTTGAGGTCGAAAAAAATGTTGACTTTTTTTGCCCGAAAAAAACACCATACTATACTATGACGTTTTTTATGACATTTTGAGGTCGAAAAAAATTTTGACTTTTTTTGTCCGATTTTGACGCCTTACTATACTATGACGTTTTTTATGACTTTTGGAGGTCGAAAAAATTTTTTGACTTTTTTTGTCCGATTTTGACGCCTTACTATACTATGACGTTTTTTATGACTTTTTGAGGTCCAAAAAATTTTTGACTTTTTTTGTCCGATTTTGACGCCTTACTATACTATGACGTTTTTTATGACATTTTGAGGTAAAAAAATTTTTTGACTTTTTTTGTCCGATTTTGTCGCCTTACTATACTATGACGTTTTTTATGACATTTTGAGGTCGAAAAAAATTTTGACTTTTTTCGTCCGATTTTGACGCCTTACTATACTATGACGTTTTTTATGACATTTTGAGGTCGAAAAAATTTTTGACTTTTTTTGCCCGAAAAAAACGCCTTACTATACTATGACGTTTTTTATGACATTTTGAGGTCGAAAAAAATTTTGACTTTTTTTGTCCGATTTTGACGCCTTACTATACTATGACGTTTTTTATGACATTTTGAGGTCGAAAAATTTTTTGACTTTTTTTGTCCGATTTTGACGCCTTACTATACTATGACGTTTTTTATGACATTTTGAGGTAAAAAAATTTTTTGACTTTTTTTGTCCGATTTTGATACCTTACTATACTATGACGTTTTTTATGACATTTTGAGGTTGAAAAAAATTTTGACTTTTTTTGCCTGAAAAAAACGCCTTACTATACTATGACGTTTTTTATGACATTCTGAGGTAAAAAATTTTTTTGACTTTTTTTGTCTGAAAAAAACGCCTTACTATACTATGACCTTTTTTATGACTTTTGGAGGTCGAAAATTTTTTTGACTTTTTTTGTCCGATTTTGACGCCTTACTATACTATGACGTTTTTTATGACATTTTGAGGTAAAAAATTTTTTTGACTTTTTTTGTCCGATTTTGACGCCTTACTATACTATGACGTTTTTTATGACATTTTGAGGTCGAAAAAAATTTTGACTTTTTTTGCCCGAAAAAAACGCCTTACTATACTATGACGTTTTTTATGACATTTTGAGGTCGAAAAAAATGTTGACTTTTTTTGTCCGATTTTGACGCCTTACTATACTATGACGTTTTTTATGACTTTTGGATGTCGAAAAAATTTTTGGACTTTTTTTGTCCGATTTTGACGCCTTACTATACTATGACGTTTTTTATGACATTTTGAGGTAAAAAATTTTTTTGACTTTTTTTGTCCGATTTTGACGCCTTACTATACTATGACGTTTTTTATGACTTTTGGAGGTCGAAAAAATTTTTGACTTTTTTTGTCCGATTTTGACGCCTTACTATACTATGACGTTTTTTATGACATTTTGAGGTCGAAAAAAATTTTGACTTTTTTCGTCCGATTTTGACGCCTTACTATACTATGACGTTTTTTATGACATTTTGAGGTCGAAAAAATTTTTGACTTTTTTTGCCCGAAAAAAACGCCTTACTATACTATGACGTTTTTTATGACATTTTGAGGTCGAAAAAAATTTTGACTTTTTTTGTCCGATTTTGACGCCTTACTATACTATGACGTTTTTTATGACATTTTGAGGTCGAAAAAAATTTTGACTTTTTTCGTCCGATTTTGACGCCTTACTATACTATGACGTTTTTTATGACATTTTGAGGTCGAAAAAATTTTTGACTTTTTTTGCCCGAAAAAAACGCCTTACTATACTATGACGTTTTTTATGACATTTTGAGGTAAAAAATTTTTTTGACTTTTTTTGTCCGAAAAAAACGCCTTACTATACTATGACGTTTTTTATGACATTTTGAGGTCGAAAAAATTTTTGACTTTTTTTGCCCGAAATGACGTTTTTTATGACATTTTGAGGTCGAAAAAAATTTTGCCTTTTTTCGTCCGATTTTGACGCCTTACTATACTATGATGTTTTTTATGACATTTTGAGGTCGAAAAAATTTTTGACTTTTTTTGCCCGAAAAAAACGCCTTACTATACTATGACGTTTTTTATGACTTTTGGAGGTCGAAAAAAATTTTTGACTTTTTTTGTCCGATTTTGACGCCTTACTATACTATGACGTTTTTTGTGACATTTTGAGGTCGAAAAAAATTTTGACTTTTTTTGTCCGATTTTGACGCCTTACTATACTATGACGTTTTTTATGACTTTTGGAGGTCGAAAAAATTTTTTGACTTTTTTTGTCCGATTTTGACGCCTTACTATACTATGACGTTTTTTATGACTTTTTGAGGTCCAAAAAATTTTTGACTTTTTTTGTCCGATTTTGACGCCTTACTATACTATGATGTTTTTTATGACATTTTGAGGTAAAAAAAATTTTTGACTTTTTTTGTCCGATTTTGTCGCCTTACTATACTATGACGTTTTTTATGACATTTTGAGGTCGAAAAAAATTTTGACTTTTTTTGCCCGAAAAAAACGCCTTACTATACTATGACGTTTTTTATGACATTTTGAGGTCGAAAAAAATTTTGACTTTTTTTGTCCGATTTTGACGCCTTACTATACTATGACTTTTTTTATGACATTTTGAGGTCGAAAAAAATTTTGACTTTTTTCGTCCGATTTTGACGCCTTACTATACTATGATGTTTTTTATGACATTTTGAGGTCGAAAAAATTTTTGACTTTTTTTGCCCGAAAAAAACGCCTTACTATACTATGACGTTTTTTATGACTTTTGGAGGTCGAAAAAATTTTTTGACTTTTTTTGTCCGATTTTGACGCCTTACTATACTATGACGTTTTTTGACATTTTGAGGTCGAAAAAAATTTTGACTTTTTTTGTCCGATTTTGACGCCTTACTATACTATGACGTTTTTTATGACTTTTGGAGGTCGAAAAAACTTTTTGACTTTTTTTGTCCGATTTTGACGCCTTACTATACTATGACGTTTTTTATGACTTTTTGAGGTCCAAAAAATTTTTGACTTTTTTTGTCCGATTTTGACGCCTTACTATACTATGATGTTTTTTATGACATTTTGAGGTAAAAAAAATTTTTGACTTTTTTTGTCCGATTTTGTCGCCTTACTATACTATGACGTTTTTTATGACATTTTGAGGTCGAAAAAAATTTTGACTTTTTTTGCCCGAAAAAAACGCCTTACTATACTATGACGTTTTTTATGACATTTTGAGGTCGAAAAAAATTTTGACTTTTTTTGTCCGATTTTGACGCCTTACTATACTATGACGTTTTTTATGACATTTTGAGGTCGAAAAATTTTTTGACTTTTTTTGTCCGATTTTGACGCCTTACTATACTATGACGTTTTTTATGACATTTTGAGGTAAAAAAAATTTTTGACTTTTTTTGTCCGATTTTGACACCTTACTATACTATGACGTTTTTTATGACATTTTGAGGTTGAAAAAAATTTTGACTTTTTTTGCCTGAAAAAAACGCCTTACTATACTATGACATTTTTTATGACATTCTGAGGTAAAAATTTTTTTTGACTTTTTTTGTCTGAAAAAAACGCCTTACTATACTATGACCTTTTTTATGACTTTTGGAGGTCGAAAATTTTTTTGACTTTTTTTGTCCGATTTTGACGCCTTACTATACTATGACGTTTTTTATGACATTTTGAGGTAAAAAATTTTTTTGACTTTTTTTGTCCGATTTTGACGCCTTACTATACTATGACGTTTTTTATGACATTTTGAGGTAAAAAAAAATTTGACTTTTTTTGTCCGATTTTGACGCCTTACTATACTATGACGTTTTTTGACATTTTGAGGTCGAAAAAAATTTTGACTTTTTTTGCCCGAAAAAAACGCCTTACTATACTATGACGTTTTTTATGACTTTTGGAGGTCCAAAAAATTTTTGACTTTTTTTGTCCGATTTTGACGCCTTACTATACTATGACGTTTTTTGTGACATTTTGAGGTCGAAAAAAATGTTGACTTTTTTTGCCCGAAAAAAACACCATACTATACTATGACGTTTTTTATGACATTTTGAGGTCGAAAAAAATTTTGACTTTTTTTGTCCGATTTTGACGCCTTATGATACTATGACGTTTTTTATGACATTTTGAGGTAAAAAATTTTTTTGACTTTTTTTGTCCGATTTTGACGCCTTACTATACTATGACGTTTTTTATGACTTTTGGAGGTCGAAAAAAATTTTGACTTTTTTTGCCCGAAAAAAACACCATACTATACTATGACGTTTTTTATGACATTTTGAGGTCGAAAAATTTTTTTGACTTTTTTTGTCCGATTTTGACGCCTTACTATACTATGACGTTTTTTGTGACATTTTGAGGTCGAAAAAAATGTTGACTTTTTTTGCCCGAAAAAAACACCATACTATACTATGACGTTTTTTATGACATTTTGAGGTCGAAAAAAATTTTGACTTTTTTTGTCCGATTTTGACGCCTTACTATACTATGACGTTTTTTATGACATTTTGAGGTCGAAAAAATTTTTGACTTTTTTTGCCCGAAAAAAACGCCTTACTATACTATGACGTTTTTTATGACTTTTGGAGGTCGAAAAAAATTTTTGACTTTTTTTGTCCGATTTTGACGCCTTACTATACTATGACGTTTTTTGACATTTTGAGGTCGAAAAAAATTTTGACTTTTTTTGCCCGAAATGACGTTTTTTATGACATTTTGAGGTCGAAAAAAATTTTGACTTTTTTTGTCCGATTTTGACGCCTTACTATACTATGACGTTTTTACTGACTTTTGGAGGTCGAAAAAAATTTTTGACTTTTTTTGTCCGATTTTGACGCCTTACTATACTATGACGTTTTTACTGACTTTTGGAGGTCGAAAAAAATTTTGACTTTTTTTGCCCGAAAAAAACACCATACTATACTATGACGTTTTTTATGACATTTTGAGGTCGAAAAAAATTTTGACTTTTTTTGTCCGATTTTGACGCCTTACTATACTATGACGTTTTTTATGACTTTTGGAGGTCGAAAAATTTTTTTGACTTTTTTTGTCCGATTTTGTCGCCTTACTATACTATGACGTTTTTTATGACATTTTGAGGTCAAAAAAATTTTTGACTTTTTTTGTCCGATTTTGACGCCTTACTATACTATGACGTTTTTTATGACATTTTGAGGTCGAAAAAATTTTTGACTTTTTTTGCCCGAAAAAAGCACCATACTATACTATGACGTTTTTTATGACATTTTGAGGTCGAAAAAATTTTTGACTTTTTTTGCCCGAAAAAAACGCCTTACTATACTATGACGTTTTTTATGACATTTTGAGGTCGAAAAAATTTTTTGACTTTTTTTTGTCCGATTTTGACGCCTTACTATACTATGACGTTTTTTATGACTTTTGGAGGTCCAAAAAAATTTTGACTTTTTTTGCCCGAAAAAAACGCCTTATTATACTATGACGTTTTTTATGACATTTTGAGGTAAAAAATTTTTTGACTTTTTTTGTCCGATTTTGTCGCCTTACTATACTATGACGTTTTTTATGACATTTTGAGGTCGAAAAAAATTTTGACTTTTTTCGTCCGATTTTGACGCCTTACTATACTATGATGTTTTTTATGACATTTTGAGGTCGAAAAAATTTTTGACTTTTTTTGCCCGAAAAAAACGCCTTACTATACTATGACGTTTTTTATGACATTTTGAGGTCGAAAAAATTTTTTGACTTTTTTTGTCCGATTTTGACGCCTTACTATACTATGACGTTTTTTATGACTTTTGGAGGTCGAAAAAATTTTTTGACTTTTTTTGTCCGATTTTGACGCCTTACTATACTATGACGTTTTTTATGACTTTTGGAGGTCGAAAAAATTTTTTGACTTTTTTTGCCCGAAAAAAACGCCTTACTATACTATGACGTTTTTTATGACATTTTGAGGTCGAAAAAATTATTGACTTTTTTTGCCCGAAATGACGTTTTTTATGACATTTTGAGGTCGAAAAAATTTTTGACTTTTTTTGTCCGATTTTGACGCCTTACTATACTATGACGTTTTTACTGACTTTTGGAGGTCGAAAAAAATTTTTGACTTTTTTTTGTCCGATTTTGACGCCTTACTATACTATGACGTTTTTTATGACTTTTGGAGGTCCAAAAAATTTTTGACTTTTTTTGTCCGATTTTGACGCCTTACTATACTATGACGTTTTTTATGACATTTTGAGGTAAAAAAAATTTTTGACTTTTTTTGTCCGATTTTGACGCCTTACTATACTATGACGTTTTTTATGACATTTTGAGGTAAAAAAAATTTTTGACTTTTTTTGTCCGATTTTGACGCCTTACTATACTATGACGTTTTTTATGACATTTTGAGGTCGAAATTTTTTTTTGACTTTTTTTGTCAGATTTTGACGCCTTACTATACTATGACGTTTTTTATGACTTTTGGAGGTCGAAAAAATTTTTGACTTTTTTTGTCCGATTTTGACGCCTTACTATACTATGACGTTTTTTTATGACATTTTGAGGTCGAAAAAAATTTTGACTTTTTTTGTCCGAAAAAAACGCCTTACTATACTATGACGTTTTTTATGACATTTTGAGGTCGAAAAAAATTTTGACTTTTTTTGCCCGAAAAAAACGCCTTACTATACTATGACGTTTTTTATGACATTTTGAGGTCGAAAAAAATTTTTACTTTTTTTGTCCGATTTTGACGCCTTACTATACTATGACGTTTTTTATGACATTTTGAGGTAAAAAATTTTTTTGACTTTTTTTGCCCGAAAAAAACGCCTTACTATACTATGACGTTTTTTATGACATTTTGAGGTAAAAATTTTTTTGACTTTTTTTGCCTGAAAAAAACGCCTTACTATACTATGACGTTTTTTATGACATTTTGAGGTGGAAAAAAATTTTGACTTTTTTTGTCCGATTTTGACGCCTTACTATACTATGACGTTTTTTATGACATTTTGAGGTAAAAAATTTTTTTGACTTTTTTTGCCCGAAAAAAACGCTTTACTATACTATGACGTTTTTTATGACATTTTGAGGTCGAAAAAAATTTTGACTTTTTTTGTCCGATTTTGACGCCTTACTATACTATGACGTTTTTTATGACATTTTGAGGTAAAAAATTTTTTTGACTTTTTTTGCCCGAAAAAAACGCCTTACTATACTATGACGTTTTTTATGACATTTTGAGGTAAAAATTTTTTTGACTTTTTTTGCCTGAAAAAAACGCCTTACTATACTATGACGTTTTTTATGACATTTTGAGGTGGAAAAAAATTTTGACTTTTTTTGTCCGATTTTGACGCCTTACTATACTATGACGTTTTTTATGACATTTTGAGGTAAAAAATTTTTTTGACTTTTTTTGCCCGAAAAAAACGCTTTACTATACTATGACGTTTTTTATGACATTTTGAGGTCGAAAAAAATTTTGACTTTTTTTGTCCGATTTTGACGCCTTACTATACTATGACGTTTTTTATGACTTTTGGAGGTGGAAAATTTTTTTGACTTTTTTTGTCCGATTTTGACGCCTTACTATACTATGACGTTTTTTATGACATTTTGAGGTAAAAAAATTTTTTGACTTTTTTTGTCCA